>NC_090728.1:141429706-141434706 GCF_036898095.1 Palaemon carinicauda
AAATAAAAATAAATTAAAACTAGTAAACAGTCGCCAGTAGAAACCGCAAACAAACTTTTTTTTTATGGGACATATAAATACCATGTCATGATTGATGAATGAACTTTGTCAACTTTGATGGAAGTCTGGGAGAAAAAGTGCCTTTGCGTTTGTTGCCTCGACTTACGCAAAGGAAAGAATTTAATGAAAAAGTCCTTCCCTTAAAACTTGGTTCACTTTTATCCTGGAGGTTTGTAGAACAAACGAAGTTCGTCTTTAAACCAACCGACATATTTGCTCTCCTCTTCACTGGCTTTTAATTTCATTTCATTTTTAATCTGTGGCAAAATCCATGACTTGCAAATGTAAACTGACAGACTTGTATTATATTACAAATTAAAGAAGGGGAATCATTTATGTTCTTTTTGTTTTCTATCTCTGGAAAGTGACATTGACATTTACAATTTAGAGAATATATATTGGTAAAAGAAAATAGTAGAGTGTGCTGCTTCGCCAGTAACATTCGTTCGATGAATTAGTCGGCAATAGAATAATATGTGAGCAATACTAGCAAGTACCGATACATTTCGGTACAAAATGTCGATAGATGTGTTAATGACGTAAAAGTATTGCATTTTGGGGGGGAAATCATCCGCGTATTGCATACCTTTTTTTTTGTCTTTTTAAATTCCATTTGATTCTCTTTCAGGTTCTATTTCTTTTTTAAATTTTTAATAATTTGCCGAAATTACCGCGTGAAATGCAACAATATCAATAAATTCCTTACGTAACCAGTATATATGATATTCTGTTTACCAAATAAAGATTGATTTTCAAAAGCTGAATGAGGAAAATTTACTAAAAGCAAAATCTATAGAATTTCTACAGTATTCTTTCAAACTTTTGATAATACGTAAGATTAAATAGCCATTTACTTGTCAATATAGACCATTCGGTATCATGTGAAATAAAAGGGTAGTGTATGTACAGTACCTTACCTTTGATTGCGACGCAGATGGGAGGCTGCCTCTTGATACAAAGCCTTAGGCATTCTGTTAGATTTCAATTAGTCTTCTTCTCTTGGGTACAGACAGGAATTCATCATCTCTTATCTTCTCAACTGCTCTATTTCCTCGCAACATCTGAGGTAGATTGGCATTCAACATAACATTTCTAAAATTAACTATATTATGGGTTCTTGGAATTGACAAACGAGAACATTTCGGGACCTAAGAAATGGACACACTTTTCAGGACATTGCCCATATCTCTGATAAATTACTTTATTTCCTTTCATAAGAAGACTTTGTTATAAAGATGGCAATTTGTTGAGCTGTTGCTTACATTTAGAGACTGACACGACACAATTCTATTGGATTTCTCCTTTGTGTGTGTGTGTGTGTGTGTGTGTGTGTGTGTGTGTAATCGTGAATATTTGAGATAGAAGACAGAAATTAATGTCGGCAGCTCAGCATTTCTCATTTACTTCAGGGGGCTGAAGTTCTGTCAATATCCTGCGGGCCGGTGTTACCCTTTTATTAATAAGTCTCCTGTTTCTAAGTTTTATCAGCTAAATGGGTCTTCTCAGCCCAATTTATGCTTAATAACCTGCTCATAGATTATCTCAGTAATTGGAAATAAACCAAATGGTATTGTGCAGACTTAATGGGAATGGATATACTTTTATAAGTTATTGTTATACCCCCCATTATTTTTATTTTTTATTTTTGGGGGGGATTTTTAAAAGTTTGACATTTTTGTTATCATTCCTCAGAGGCTTCCAAACACTTAAGAGTTTTCCCCGTTATTTTCTTCTTCCAGTTTTTCTTAAATGGAAGTGTATCCTCATTGGTGTTCCATCTGAAGAGGCAGGAAGATATCAGGAGACAGATGATTACTCAACAATTTAATACTTATTCTAGAGATTCCTGTTTACTTACGCCAATGGAAAAATAAACTTGAAATCTGAAATATATTCAGTAAAAAAATGGAATATCGAAATAGCCTCTCTCTCTCTCTCTCTCTCTCTCTCTCTCTCTCTCTCTCTCTCTCTCTCTCTCTCTCTTTGTGATTTCCTTTAAAAGAATTATGTTCTTGTATCGTCAATTTCTAGACAGAATGCCATTGCCAACACTTGCTTGTCGAGTCTTCCACATCGCTTTCCTTCCGTTGTAAAGAAAAAAAAAAAACGGATGAAAGAGGGCTCCGGTCTGGCAAGTCTTTTTCTTTACCCTCTTAACATCAAGGATAGCTCTCTCTCTCTCTCTCTCTCTCTCTCTCTCTCTCTCTCTCTCTCTCTCTCTCTCTCTCTCTCTCTCTCTTTTGTATTAGATCATTCTTATTGACAAGCACCCATAAAAATATCCAATTTATTTCTTCCTTTTTTTCTAAAGTAGAGGACTGAACCAATTTAATAACGCTTGTAACTCTCTTTTTTCTAATCTTATAAATTTGATGTTTCTAATATTCAAACCAAATCAATATAGTGGATATGAATCTGATCTGTTTTAGCTATAGTATTACCTAAATTTTGAGGAACCAATCGTAGACTGCTAGCAACCTTTTATTTCTTTGCTTATGGGAATCCTTTGTTTCTTCTTACGATGTAAATATTATATATATATATATATATATATATATATATATATATATATATATATATATATATATATATATATATATATATATATATATATACATATATATATATATATATATATATATATATATATATATATACATATATATATATATATATATATATATATATATATATATATATATATATATATATATATATATATGCAGGTTTTTATACACTAAATATTTAATGGAAGACTGCATGTACAAAGCAGAAATATCTGAATTTCATGAAACATAACTATGAATGAAAAGGGTTAGAAAAAACCAAATGCTGATGTGGTGAAAGCAAATTTTATCCATTCACTAGAATATTGGTATCGTATTTTCATCAAGTTGCGACAGAAATGATAGGGATGAAAGGATTTGCATTTCGACTCTGCTCGGAAAGAAAGGTGAAAATAGACGTTGCTGAGGTATATATATATATATATATATATATATATATATATATATATATATATATATATATATATATATATATATATATATATATGCATATGTATAAATGTATATATATATATATATATATATATATATATATATATATATGTATACATGTATATATATAAATATATATATATATATATATATATATATATATATATATATATATATGTATACATATATATATATAAATATATATATATATATATATGTATATATATGTATATATATATATATATATATATATATATATATATATATATATATATATATATATATATATATATGTGTGTGTATGGGTATGTATGTGTTTATGTTTGTATGTATATACGTATTAATATATTATATATATATATATATATATATATATATATATATATATATATATATATACATATATATATATATATATATATATATATATATATATATATATATATATATATATATACATATCTGTATGCATATATATATATATATATATATATATATATATATATATATATATATATATATATATATATATATACATATATACATATCTGTATGCATATATATATATATATATATATATATATATATATATATATATATACATATATACATATCTGTATGCATATGCATATATATATATATATATATATATATATATATGTATATATATATGTATATATATATATATATATGTATATATATATATATATATATATATATACATATATATATATATATATATATATATATATAGAAAAAGAAAGTGAGAGGGAGACGATGCCCTAATGTTAAGTTATCTCTTTGTGCTACCAATTATTCATTCAATAATGATTGCGAGGTTAGAATGAAGTATTCAATTTGCAATATGTTTGCATTTACATGTAGTATATTGCAACCAGAATTAAAATATTTTTTTTTTTCTATTTCAAACTATGAGTATCTGGGTTTATGTTGACCCGGCACCCCCTGGAAAATAAACAAAGGGTTGATTATTTTATATATGATATATTTTGTAAGAATATTTTTCCTAAAGATTCGGTAGGTTTCAATACTCTAGATAAATGCTGTAGAATAGGGAGGTTAGAGTACCTACGAAAAGTAAATTTACTGTTCTCCCTTTTTTCATATATTTGAAATTGATAATTCAATTTTTCAATAATTATTTTCAAATAATCTTATGTGTGCTTAGTTAGTTTTTAGTTGTTCATTCCTACATACACAATTCCTTTATTAGGCTGTCATCTTTAAATCTCATCTAAGACAGAGCTGAGATACTGAATAACTCGGTAATTCCAGTTCAGGATAGTCACCATATTTCCCCTAATCAAATAAGAGTAGATCGTTACGCATTCCCGAGATTTATTCTGAAGGGCCTCCCAGGCGCCAGCACCAACATTCCATCCACTCATTGATTCTATGCTTCATTGCCGGCCCATTGCTGTGCCACTTGAAGCTAATGATTTTTGTCTTCCTCAAAATATGTTTTTGGTTCGGTTTATCTCTTGCGTTCGTCCGAAGAACTACGATGAAAACCAGTTCGCTGAGTAATCCATTCCAGATAACATTTTTTGTCTGTTTCGATGATTATTCTTGGTAGAGACATTACACCAGATCCCCATCTATACTCTTCTAAAAGATCACCATCCTTTGGGATTTATCGAAGTCCATCCAGCATCTCTCCGGGAAATTCAGAAAGGACGGACGCGTAGATACGGAGGAAGCAAATAAAGGTTGATATCAAATTATTGAGCACTTTCGTGTCGTTCCTTTACCAGTACATGACGTTTTTTTTATTTTATTTTATTTTTCATTTAATTGATATTTTATATTTTGTAATTACATTGCTCAGACGTCTGTTTATTTAATTTATTCTGATATCAGAAATTAAACTCGAAAAGGCCCCACCCAATTAAGAATATTTCCTATCCATTCCACGCTGGG
>NC_090728.1:141441465-141448965 GCF_036898095.1 Palaemon carinicauda
GACATAACATGTTCGAGAGACAGACAATGTTCAGAGGAAAACCGGAGACATGATCATTCAGGTTCTTTTTAGTGCGAGGGAAGAGCGCAGATACAAGCATAATATATACAAAAGGAATTATGTACAATTGTGTGACACACGGTTGGTACATGGCTCCCCCTCTAAAAATGACATACTGAACATGTTAAATAGGTGCCCTGAATCTGGAGAGGTAGTAGTAAAAACTGCGCCGATTAGCGGCAGTGAGTGGCTGTAGAAGTCATTGGTTGGGGTGCGAGCGAGTGGTGGATGATGGTTGGCTGTGTTGCCGCTCCGGCTCGTCACGGGGTAGGCGAGTGTGTCCTACGGTATTCATAGGCGTGTGTGTCCTACGGTATTCATAGGCGTGTGTGTCCTACGGCATTCATAGGCGTGTCCTACGGCATTCATAGGCGAGTGTGTCCTACGGCATTCATAGACGTGTGTCCTACGGCATTCATAGGCGTGTGTCCTACCGCATTCATAGGCCTACAGCATTCATAGGCGTGTGTCCTACGACATTCATAGGCGTGTGTCCTACAGCATTCATAGGCGTGTGTCCTACGGCATTCATAGGTGTGTCCTACGGCATTCATAGGCGTGTGTGTCCTACTGCATTCACGTCAGCTTCGGTTAAAGTTGAATAGGTGTCCTCTTCGTCACGAGTGGAGGCGTTGATGGAGGTTTTGATGATCATGAAGTTGTTGTCCATAAGGGCACGAAGTAGGTTCACCTCACAAGGAGATCCGTCCGCAGCAGGTTGCAGGCGAGTGATACTGGTCATTTTCCCGAGGGTGACCGAAGCCCTTTGTTCCCCCAACGGTTGTTGAGAGAGCTGAAAAAGCGTTGCTATACGGGCGGCTGGCGACGGCGAGTACTGCTGCAGAGGGCAAGCGTTGACGGCGTCATAGTAACGATGAGAGGCGGTGGGGGAGGGGGGGGGGGAAGAAGGCTGGAGGAGCGAGTCACTCCGGGGTCACCAATGAGACGAAGGAAGGAGAAGGTTGTGAACTCAAAGGCAGGATGCAATCAACTGAGTTCTTTATTAAGGAACACTCTCCTTTATATACAAAACCTCAAGGCAACAGGACATAACATTTTCGAGAGACAGACATTGTTCAGAGGAAAACCGGAGACATGATCATTCAGGTTCTTTTTAGTGCGAGGGAAGAGCGCAGATACAAGCATAATATTTACAAAAGGAATTTTGTACAATTGTGTGACACACGGTTGGTACATGGCTCCCCCTCTAAAAATGACATACTGAACATGTTAAATAGGTGCCCTGAATCTGGAGAGGTAGTAGTAAAAACTGCGCCGATTAGCGGCAGTGAGTGGCTGTAGAAGTCGTTGGTTGGGGTGCGAGCGAGTGGTGGATGATGGTTGGCTGTGTTGCCGCTCCGGCTCGTCACGGGGTAGGCGAGTGTGTCCTACGGCATTCATAGGTGAGTGTGTCCTACGGCATTCATAGGTGAGTGTGTCCTACGGCATTCATAGGCGAGTGTGTCCTACGGCATTCATAGGCGTGTGTCCTACGGCATTCATAGGCCTACAGCATTCATAGGCATGTGTCCTACGGCATTCAAAGGCGTGTGTCCTACGGCATTCATAGGCGTGTGTCCTACGGCATTCATAGGCGTGTGTCCTACGGCATTCATAGGCGTGTGTCCTACGGCATTCATAGGCGTGTGTGTCCTACGGCATTCACGTCAGCTTCGGTTGAAGTTGAATAGGTGTCCTCTTCGTCACGAGTGGAGGCGTTGATGGAGGGTTTGATGATCATGAAGTTGCTGTCCATAAGGGCACGAAGTAGGTTCACTTCACAAGGAGAGCCGTCCGCGGCAGGTTACAGGCGAGTGATACTGGTCATTTTCCCGAGGGTGAGCGAAGCCCTTTGTTCCCCCAACGGTTGTTGAGAGAGCTGAAAAAGCGTTGCTATACGGGCGGCTGGCGACGGCGAGTACTGCTGCAGAGGGTATGCGTTGACGGCGTCATAGTAACGATGAGAGGCGGTGGGGGAGGGGGGGGGGGGCAGAAGGCGGGAGGAGCGAGTCACTCCGGGGTCACCAATGTGACGAAGGAGGGAGAAAGTTGTGAACTCAAAGGCAGGATGCAATCAACTGAGTTCTTTATTAAGGATCACTCTCCTTTATATACAAAACCTCAAGGCAACAGGACATAACATGTTCGAGAGACAGACAATGTTCAGAGGAAAACCGGAGACATGATCATTCAGGTTCTTTTTAGTGCGAGGGAAGAGCGCAGATACAAGCATAATGTATACAAAAGGAATTATGTACAATTGTGTGACACACGGTTGGTACATGGCTCCCCCTCTAAAAATGACATACTGAACATGTTAAATAGGTGCCCTAAATCTGGAGAGGTAGTAGTAAAAACTGCGCCGATTAGCGGCAGTGAGTGGCTGTAGGAGTCGTTGGTTGGAGTGCGAGCGAGTGGTGGATGATGGTTGGCTGTGTTGCCGCTCCGGCTCGTCATGGGGTAGGCGAGTGTGTCCTACGGTATTCATAGGCGTGTGTGTCCTACGGCATTCATAGGTGAGTGTGTCCTACGGCATTCATAGGTGAGTGTGTCCTACGGCATTCATAGGCCTACAGCATTCATAGGCGTGTGTCCTACGGCATTCAAAGGCCTACAGCATTCATAGGCGTGTGTCCTACGGCATTCATAAACGTGTGTCCTACGGCATTCATAGGCGTGTGTCCTACGGCATTCATAGGCGTGTCCTACGGCATTCAAAGGCGTGTGTGTCCTACGGCATTCACGTCGGCTTCGGTTGAAGTTGAATAGGTGTCCTCTTCGTCACGAGTGGAGGCGTTGATGGAGGTTTTGATGATCATGAAGTTGCTGTCCATAAGGGCACGAAGTAGGTTCACCTCACAAGGAGAGCCGTCCGCGGCAGGTTGCAGGCGAGTGATACTGGTCATTTTCCCGAGGGTGAGCGAAGCCCTTTGTTCCCCCAACGGTTGTTGAGAGAGCTGAAAAAGCGTTGCTATACGGGCGGCTGGCGACGGCGAGTACTGCTGCAGAGGGTATGCGTTGACGGCGTCATAGTAACGATGAGAGGCGGTGGGGGAGGGGGGGTGAAGGCGGGAGGAGCGAGTCACTCCGGGGTTACCAATGTGACGAAGGAGGGAGAAGGTTGTGAACTCAAAGGCAGGATGCAATCAACTGAGTTCTTTATTAAGGAACACTCTCCTTTATATGCAAAACCTCAAGGCAACAGGACATGACATGTTCGAGAGACAGACAATGTTCAGAGGAAAACCGGAGACATGATCATTCAGGTTCTTTTTAGTGCGAGGGAAGAGCGCAGATACAAGCATAATATATACAAAAGGAATTATGTACAATTGTGTGACACACGGTTGGTACACTTACCCGATAAAGAGCTTTTATTCTTGATGGGTACCGGATGTAGTAAAACACCTAAGCAAAATTAGTCGAACTAACAACTAAACCAGTAGTTTGTAGAGCATAAGAACAAAAAAATCCCCTCCTGAGCGGACATATAATCAAAGAGTAATATAGTTAATTATACTTTTCTGATAAAGACGCAGTCGTTAGAAATGTAACATTGTTGAAATCTCCCTGCCTGATTGTTGGATATTTTCCTTGCAATCTTAAAGACATCAGATAGTCCCGCTTTAAGTAGTGAGTATAAGCTATTTACTGGCCAGGCTACTTCTGTGGTTGGGCAGCACGGGGTTTGAGTGTTGTTGAGTTTGTCTGGCTGACGTTCTAACCAGGATCTATTCAAATGAAATTTGTGGTGAAACTTTACACCTTTCAACTATTCAAAGTGATTCGCAAGAGTCCCGTCGTAATGAGATCTTTGGTCTCTGGAGCAATATACATAAGCTCTGTACAGTTCAAGTTTCTAGTATATGTTATTTTCATACCAACATAAATGATAAACCATCCATTATGTTTTATCTAATACTGAAGTTATAGTATGTGACGTACGATGGCGTCCAATATGTCGATGTACCCATTATCGTTTCCCACAAGTAACAATGTTCCTAAAGTCTTAACGATAACAAGACGAATTAAAAATCCTAACATGAGCCACGTTAAACCCTTGAAGGCAGTAGCATACTATATGCTATATCCATGAAATATTGCAAGTATTTTTCGTCCTAAAAAATATTAGTTAAGATATAATTATATCTCGCCTTACCCTTAAAGGAATGGGAAAAAAAGATAATGAAATTGTTTGAAGTCTTCCTTCTCTGCATTCGAAGGTGTAACAGAAATGTATCAGTTAATCCTAGCGAGCAGAATCCTGTTTTCTTATATTGGTTGTTTGATATGCAAGATGCATCTTCAAGTTAAGAATATAAGGTCAAATAATAATTAACTAACAAGGTCATAATAATCTGATACATGACAATGATGAATTTGTTATATGTGACGTTTTGAACACACACAGTCAGGTTAGAATAATTGATGTATTTGCTGATCAAGAATGCAGACAGTGTTTAATATCTTCGGTCACGCTCACCGTCATTTCCAGACTTATGACTACTCGGTCTCTCCTCGTCCCTCCGGTAAAATTGAGAGGAGGAATAGTCATACCATGGTGACATGGGGGGTACTCTGAGAGCTTTTAGCCAGAGAGGTACACTAGGACACCACAATCTCCAACAAATTGCCAAAACTGCCGTCTTGTAGTTAGGAGAGGGGGATTGGTGGGAAGGGTGGAATCTGTGTGCGTGTGTTTACATATCTGTCTGAATATGTATGTAATTTTTGACGGGTTGTGTACACTAGTAACTTAGAAAACTTCCCTATCCTAAGAAGTGTATCAAATACAAAGAGGGCAGCAAACCATCATAGGAGTTACAACCATAGGATGCCATAACGCCAAAGTGGTCGGTGTAAAACTTACGAGAAACTTTCGAATGGAGCACAACAAAGAGAGCATGATAGTTAGTACAAATATTCTCACTGCAATCCTTCAGCTAAACGCAACTGAATATTCAAATCAGGCTGGGAAATTAAATCATTTGCCTGATTATCCTGTCAAGCGTCCCCGTGCTGTCTTTTCGCTTGGTCTGACTCGCCAGCGGAATAACCGTTTCTACTTTAATGACAAGAACCTCCTTTGTGGAATAAACAAGGGACAAATATTAAGTAAATTAGGTTATCATCTCTGATTAAAGTTGATGTGTAGATCTCCCTTCGAGTTGTTGATTAATAAGATATCTCTTCATCTTCAGTTCATCTTGTCAGTGACCAGCAATATCATGAAATATCGAAGTAACCTTATCATAAATTAGGGAAATTATAATATATTTCTTGCTATTAGTTAATAATTAAATTCTTACTTTAAGGAAGACCCTTGTGTTTCTGTTCTGTTCCTTTTGAGAATTATATATTTGGTGCTTTTGCCTAAATCCGTATATACTTCAAAGCAGGTTTACATATCACGTTTCATCCAGTTTTATTCTATTGATATTTTTGTAGTTTATCCAGTCGTTTTGTTGATGACAGTATAGACGATAAATAGTTTATTGTTCTCCATTTCCTCAGTTATCTTCTTTATTCGATTCTTAGTATTGTAGCATTTTATCTTACAACAAGGATTATGGCTTTCCCTGTAAGAAAAGTAATAATAATGATGATAATGAAAATAGTGATAATCATATGGTGATGATAATTATGATCAGTAGAAACTCGACCAGTTATTTAGTCGAAAGATTAGAATAAGACGAATTAGCGAAAGGACGAACACAAACATTAAAGAGAAAATGACGAAACCTTTTCCTTAGTCCCTTTCGATATTTAAGTACAATTTAAATTATAGTTTCTACCTTCATATCTCATAACGGTTGATGGAATAGTTTAAATATTTCGCTTTTTGTCTAATATACTGAGCTCATCCTAGATTCGGTAGTGTAGGTATCTTTTTACCCTAAGCAATGATTATATGAATAATACTTGGACATTCAGCTAACTAAACATGCGTTCTAAAATATCCACGTAATACAGATTTATTTGAAGGAAGAAATAGTTAAATAGAATTCAGGTCGGCTTAATAGTTATGACCATCGAATTGAACACCAAAAATCATTACAACTACATGTGTGTACAGTGTATATATATATATATATATATATATATATATATATATATATATATATGTGTGTGTGTGTGTATATATATATGTATATATATATATATATATATATATATATATATATATATATATGTATGTATATATATATATATATATATATATATATATATATATATATATATATGTATATATATATATATATATATATGTGTGTGTATATATATATGTATATATATATATGTATATGTATATATATATATATATATATATATATATATATATATATATATATATATATATATATATATATATATATATATGTATGTATGTATGTATGTAGCTTATATGCATACAAAATGATACACATATTTATATATGTATATATGTATACAGTATATATATATATATATATATATATATGTGTGTGTGTATATATATATATATATATATATATATATATATATATATATATATATATATATATATATATATATATATACATACATACATACATACACACACACATGTGGTTGTAGTCATTATGTCATTTACATGGAGTTTTTTATTGCCTTCTTTTTTGATGAATACGAAACTGCAAGTTTTCTTATTCCTCTAAAGTCCATCCTTCGAAGTGGAATTGAAACATAAATGAAAATATAAACAGCCGCCTGCATATTTATTATGTATTTGTGTATTTTTGTGTATCTAACCTCATTTCCACCTTGCCAAAATCTTTTATTATTATTATTATTATTATCATTATAATTATTATTAATATTATTATTATTATTATTATTATTATTATTATTATTATTATTATTATTATTAAGCTACAACCCTAGTTATAAAAAGCACTTCCATTGATATGTATTTTTGCGCATCCCTAATGCAGTTATTTTGTAATAAAGAGAATTTTCTTTCCTTGGAAATGAAACTTCGAAAGTAGTTTCATATAACCCCCCCCCCTCTCTCTTTTCTCTCTCTCTCTCTCTCTCTCTCTCTCTCTCTCTCTCTCTCTCTCTCTCTCTCTCTCTCTCTCTCTCTCTTTTCCAGGGAACATACTTTAAAAACAGCCATATCACTTTAGTATAATGAAACTTGTCGATATGTAGAATTATAGCTGAGTCAGACTTTATTTCATGCTGTCTTTCGTTGACACATATAGCACTTTGCAATTTGAAAGCTAAATTGACATCCATTATACTCCGATGGCCTACGTATAATAAAGTAGATTTCTATCTCTTAATTTTCTGAGTGTCAACAGGAAAACTTTTATGCGTTTTATACTTGAATCATATGAGCTGAAAGTGAATTGATTTATTCCTGGAACATTGGAATAATGGCCATAAATTCTGCAAACGAAAGGAAAGGGACTCAAT
>NC_090728.1:141453965-141473965 GCF_036898095.1 Palaemon carinicauda
ATATGCATTGGATACCCAGTATTCTGTGGCACAAATGTTAAGTAAGAATGCCTTAGGCGTATAACGGATCACGAGGAAAGGGCCTGTGTAAGGAGGCCTTACCGGTCGTTTGTAGGTGTCATTATGCAGGAAAATGTGCGTTACGGTTACCGATTGCAGATCTATTGCTGTATGTTACTTCACTGGGGTCTTGAAAATCTGGCAGAAAAGAGTTAACTTTTCCCACAACGTCACGTAAGCGCTAGAGATTTAATGTAGGAGGTTGTAGATGAAAAAAATTCTGCAGGGACGACCAATGAGTTATTGTACACCGTTTCATCTGCCGAAGATATCTGGGCGTTTTTAGGAGCTGAATAAGCCAGTCGGAGTCATTGCTGCAGGATATCAAAGCTGCTTTGAGGGTACGATAAAAACTTTCAACCATTCAGTTGGCAGCAGGGTTGTAGACGATTGTCTGATGTTGAGTGTTGCTCAGTAGATTCTCTAAGGATGTCCACAATTGACAGGTGAGGGTGGTACCCCTGTTAGAAGTAATATGCTCATGGATACTGAATCTCACTATTCCCCCTGAGAGTAAAGCAGATGGAGCCTACATGAGGCAGATATTGCAGTTTCTATGGGAATGTCTTCAGGCCAACGAGGGAGCAATCAATGACGGTAAACAGGTAAGGATGTCCTCGTGATGTGGGTAAGGGACCTACTATATCGACGTGAATGTGGGCAAACTACGCTGAAGTTGAGGAAAGTAGCCCACTCCTGAGTCTGTGTCGATGTACTTTTGAAGTCTGGCATGAAGTACAGGCGCAGACCCAATCCTTAGCATCAATAGTAGTTCCATGTCAAATGATCTTTGTCTTCAGTAGCTCTGCAGTAGTACAGCGAGAGGGAGGTGAAAGGCCATGAATGAAATTAAACACTTGTCAGTGTATGGGAGCAAGTATCCATGGTGGTGGCGTACCAGTACTAATGTCACAGAGAAAGGTAGCGTTAGAATCATCAAGGGCAATGACTTCCCAACAGAGGGACGTGAAGGCTTTCCTACATGCTTGGTACTTTGGATCTTTTTGTTGGGCTTCTGTCAAGGAGTTGTAATCCAATCCCAGATGAATGGCGGCCGATGTGTTTCTTGACAGGGCATCGGCAACGGGATTCATTTTCCCAGGGACATGTTAAAGGGTACAGATGTATTCAGCCCCGGGAGGGAGATGTCGGCGTTGACGGACGGACCAGGGGTCTGACTATAGAATGAAGGCATCCACCAGAAGCATGTGGCCCGTGCGAGGGACGAAGGGCGTACCTTCTGAGAAGTGGCGAAAGTGACGGACAGCCAAGTGCACCGCCAGTAGTTTACGGTCAAAGGTAGAGTAGTCGGATTTTGCCTAGGACAGTTTTTTACTGAAGAATGCTAATGGGCACGGTGAGCCTTGGACCACCTGATCGAGTACTGAAACCAATTTTGACGTCGCTGCCATCGGTGGAGAGAAGGAGAGGTGCATGTGGCATGGGAAAATTGAGATCAGCAGCAGTTGATAGGGCATTATTTGCTTTGCAGTAGACCGCTTCTTAAAAGGGACACCACTTCAGGTCTTTCGACTTGCCCTTGAGGGAGGCATGGAGGGGCCCGAGAGTGGCTGCAATGGCTGGCAGAAAACTGTGATAAGAGCTGATCATGCCCAAGAATTCTTGCAGTGCTTTGACAGTCGAGGGTATGGTGAAGCTCTGAACAGCTGCTACCTACTCAGGGAGGGGGTTGACTCCTTCGGGAGTGATACAGTGCTTTAAAAACGATACTTCATTTGCGCAGAAGGTACACTTGTCATACTGGACTACAAGACCATTCTGTTTTAGGCGGTCGAGCACTGCATAGGTGACAGAGCTGTTTCTTTTTGGAGGAACAGAAAGTAAATAGTCCTACATGTAACATACACAGAAGGGGAGGTCCTCTAAGATGTCATCCATGAAGGATTGAAAAGTTGCCCCAGCATTACAAAGGCCAAAACAGGAGTAATTGAAGGTGTATGTACTGAAGAGGATGGTAATTGCAGTCTTGAGGACGTCATCTGGGTAAATGTGCCCCTGATAATACATCTTCTGGAGGTTGAGCGGGGAGAAAACCTTCACTTTGTGCAAGTATAAGGTCATATCAGTGATATTTGGGACATTTTAATGATCCGGTTTGGTCTGCATGTCCAAAAGTCTGTGATCCCCACACAGACACCGGGAGCCATCTTCTTCTTGAGCTTGAGACCCCTTGGCAAAAGCCCATTTCTCCCATTTCGACAAACGTTTGTTTGACAACTGTCAAGCAATCGGATGCCAAGTGCCTAAATTTGGCAGACACTGGGGCTCCATCGTCTTGTTATGATGATAAATACCATGCTTGGTAGAACAGTGGGCATTTGGCAAAGTTCTGGACGAAAAACTTCCGGGTACGACGTGAGGAGGTAGGCGTAGGCATCTATGGGTTCGCTGATGTGGAGAGCGAGGTCGGAGGGGTAGGTTGAAGAGGTGTCGATGATAAAGAGACTGCATTGACTAACTGTCGGTGAGCAATGAGCAACATCAACCAGGAGGTGGAAATGGGAGAGGAAATTCTCAGAGGATTTTCAATATGACGTCAGGGACATGAAACTTCCATTGATCTTTAGCACTTCCAAACAATAATGTGAGGGTCTTGAACCCAACGGTACTGATCCCAGATCTGTTGGCAGCTAAAAGGCACACCTTTGATGTTTATTACTTCCAAATGATACTTCCAAATGATAAAGTGATGATGTGGAACCCATGGGTGGGAATCTCAGATCCGTTGGCAGCTACCAAGTGGAGGTCGGTAGGCTTAGACAGACTGTCTTTTCCTGGAGAGTGACCTTTGTAGAAGAGCACCTGTATGTACCAAAACTAGAACTCCTGCACCTACATCATGTGAATAAAAAAGAAAAAAAAGATTTAAGTGACGGAATCTGGAGTGGTTGTAAAATAATTGTGGCTGATGGGCGTCAGTGTATGTAGAGGTCTTTGGTTGAGGCAGAAGTGAGTGTGGCATATGTGGATGGTGGGTGGCTTTGGCACTACTCCGGCACGTCACGGGGTGGGTTCTGTGTCCTACCGCATTCGCATCAACTCCTCTTCGTCAGGAGTGGAAGCATTGATGGAAGTCTTGAAGGTGGTGTAGTGGCTGTCCATAAGGGCGTCGACTTTGGTCATCAGATCTTTCATGGGCAAGGTATCGACATCGGAGATGGCAGCGCGTACAAGTTCAGGTAGGGTTCGTACCCAAAGGGCATGAAGTAGACTTACCTGCTGAGGAGATCAGTCTGCAGCAGGTTGAAGGCAAGCAATACTGGTCATTTTCCTGAGAGCGAGCGAAGTTGTGGGACCATAAAAATTTGGAAATATGGGCACCTGGCAATGGTGAGTACTGCTGCAGGAGAGATGTTTTAAGAGCGTCGTACGTTATTGGGATGTCCTGTTAATCGCAAAGCCAATAAAGACTTCCAGGAAAGTGTCCTCATGGATCGCCGTGAGAACGTAGTCTATTTTAGTGCTTGAGTGAATCGCGTCCTTAATGCGAAGCTGGTCCTTGGCAGTTGAATGCCTCTGTACTGGCAAAGGGCAGTCGTTTCATGAGTGTGGCGTTGATAGCAGAGTCAGGGTCGGAGGGCGGCATTATCAAACAATAAGACACAGCTGTGAGTGAAAAGGCGGGAGGGAGCTGGACGCTCCAGTGGTCACCAATTGTGCGACTGAGCCATTAGGTAATAACTGAGAGGCAAGGTGAATGCAACTGAACTTTATTAATAAAACAGAGAGTGTATATACAAGGACTTGTGAGCAAAAACGTCACAAGAATTCAAACAAAATAAAACATGAGCTAACATGCTTACACAGGTGTGTCTAATAACAGTGCAAGAAAGGGTGAGTGATAAGATGAAAAAGCAAAACCATCACAGTGTACGAGCATGTATCACACTTGCAGTATAATGCTCACAGAAATCCAAGCAATGTTTCTGTCTTCAGTTTAATGTCTTTGGTCTACAAACAACTCTTTTAAAGAATCGCTCTTCGAAGACTTATTTACTCAATACTTTGACACCCATGTGATACATAGGGCCTCGATGAATTCACGCCATGTCTCTTTCCAGAGCCAACTTTCTGAGCTCAACCCAATTCCCAGATCCAACTTCCCTTCGCATTGTCCTCAGCCACATTTCTCTTGATCTATCATGTCCTCTCCTGCCCAGCGGATTACACCCTAGACTAACTCTTCATCCCTTCTTAAAATTGGCCCCATCCATCTCCATATTGATATTCCAACAAAATCGTTCCCATTGGATACCCCTGCCACCTTGCGCATCGCCACATTTGTTATATGCTGCTGTATTTGATTCCCAAAATCATACTTATTGCCTTATTCTCACAGGCAGGAAATTATGCATCAGTTATTAGTGCTGTACCACGACTTTTTCCCATAATTTTATATCGATTTTACAAGGAATGTAATTTTGAATTTGTTTCAATTGACATTAGATTTGACCTCCAAACTGTTTTAAACGTGCCTATTGCTTGTTCAGTCGTCCTTATTCTCTCCTTGTATTCTGTAACTAATGATCCATTGGTGATAATGATGGTTCTTAAATATTTGGAAGAGTTTGAGTTGGGAAATTTTACTCCCCTCCCTCCGTCAAGGCAGTTTGTCTGATTACCATTGAATTGGCATGACCGTAGTCTTTCCCTGGTTTATCGCCAATTCAAACTTTCACCTCTCCAGCACAAACCTATCAATCATTTCCTTCATTTTGTAGAGGTAATCAGGACTATATCATTTGCATTTTCATCATCACCTAATCTCCGGTCCTCTTTCTCTTGAATGCCATTATTCATTCTTGGCATTACTTTGTTCATAAAATAGTCAGTCACCATAAAATCAGTAGAGGGGACAGTATTCCACCCTGTAGTACTTCAGTCTTTATTCAAGATGCCTCTGTAAGTCTACCATCAACCATTACCCTACAAAAGATTCCATTGTGCATATCTATTGTTTATAATCTCTGGTATCCCATAGTGCCTCAGAATTTTTAACATAATACGTGAAATACTATAAAATGCTTTATACAATTTCACAAAGCTTTAAACAAGAGGTTAGTTTCGTTCGTTGCATATGTCACAAAAAAAAAAAAAAAATATACTCACATCCTCTACCTCTCAAATCACACAAGAAAATGGTATGTAGACTTTCAAGGTCATGTCCTATCAAAAAGATTTTTATTAATGTAATAGTGCTAGTTTAATTGAGAAAATCCAAAAAAGTAAAAATATGTGCTTGTAACTATTATTGACCAACGAGAAACTGTTCAACTCTACCATCAAATGGTTAGTCCTAGTGAACGGCCAACAAAAGTCAAACCGACACAATAGGATTAATAGCCAAAGGAATTTTCCATTATGACCACCACAAAAGTGGAACTAATCCTTTACATCGACCCATAGTGGGTCCTGCATCTACTTTAGCCTTATTTCTGCTTTGAGAAAGGAGAACAGATGTTCACCAAGTTACATAAATCCCTGAGACAAAACAAATGTTGGTCGCATCATAACCTTCTCGATTTCTATTAAAATGTCCGAACAAACACATACATGAATTAAATTATATTTTGAATTTATGGCGGAGATAATTAAAATTTTAAAGAACAAATAGAGAGACTTGCGTAGCCTTATAATTTCATATACCATTAGGATTTTATAGATTTTTCTTTGTAAAGCATTTTGTTGCACGGCAAAAGTTTTAAATACATAGGATGGTGTGATTGTTATCTCCTACTGTTTTATTGTTAAAATTTATTACATAATCTCATGAATTCCTTTTAATATCGTGCATATAGGAATGCTGAATTTTCCTAATTTCCTTTAAATTAGTCTTATTTCTTGCTTTTATTTACCCTCAACATATTTTTCATAGCTAAATTTCCTGATTTGGCATAAAGTAGTTGTTACTACCTTTCCTCATAGTTATACTCTACTCGAAATGCTCTTAAAAACATAGAAGTAAATACAGATTTCTTAACTTTGTTGCCTTGGTTTGAGTAGTAATGGACATATGCCGAGATATTCGTTGGCTTTCTGTATACACTAAACTTGAGACTTTTTTGGACTGTCACATACATAGATGTAACAATAGTCTCAAGTTTAGTGTATACAGAAAGCCAACGAATATCTCGGCATATGTCCATTACTACTCAAACCAAGGCAACAAAGTTAAGAAATCTGTATTTACTTCTATGTTTTTAAGAGCATTTCGAGTCTGCAGCCCTGAATATATTGATGACGGAATAAATGGGATTAGATTAGAGCAATAGGTAAAAAACTAAAGTATCCTGAAATTGTGTTAGATGATGCCCTAAAAACAACAAAAAAGACTTTTTTCGGTAATGATAACAGAAAAAACTACAACACACAAAATTCACTTGTACTACTTTATTGTAATTCTTTTAAAGAAATTCCCCAACTGTTGAAAAACTTCAATGTAAATGTAGCATTTAAGAGTAAAAATACAATAAAAACAGCCTTAATAAAGAATTCTCCTGACATTACCAAGGGATTTTTAGATCGTATTCCATGCAATGCTTGTGAAAAATACTATATTGGTCAAACTGGTAAAGCCCTAGAAAAGAGAATTGAACAATATAAGAAAAGTGTCAGGTATGCTCAAGATAATAATGCACTCTTTGCTCACGTTAGAGATAAATATCACACCATTAATTGGTCAGGTGCAAAGAAATTGGTTCATTCAAATAACTTAGTGGAAAGAATCATCATAGAGTCCAGTTTCATAAAGGAAACCTTTGAAAACAACTGGAATATTGGTCATGGAATGTATAAACTCGACGCCTTTTTATGTAAAGAGATTTGTAAGCTATATAAAAAAACATTAACCACTTAATGTAGAATTGAATGTATTTTGAATAATTAACGTCGCTGTAAAATTAATATTTAGACCTAAGCTACCATTCATTAAAAGGTACAATTATTTTATATAGTACGCATAAGTATATTGGCACCATATAGTGTTATGCTAGATATAAGTATTGATATATACATGATTATATGTTTATGATATTAATGTTGTATGTATATAAATGTATATATACATATGTATATTGGTATATATATATATATATATATATATATATATATATATATATATATATATATATATGTATATGTATATGTATATATAGGTGTGAGTGTATATATATGTATGTGTGTATATATGTATATGTATGCGTATATGTATGTATATATATATATATATATATATATATATATATATATATATATATATATATATATGTATGTATGTGTATGTTTTGCTTATGTATTTATATAGATAAGGCTACCGTGTTTTCATATAAATAAACTGTACTGAAAGTAAAAAAAACAAGAATTTACCCGCCACTAGAAATGACCCTTTTTGGCAGGTGTCTAATGAGCTTGGGGACTCCGCCCACTTAACACCTGACCAAAGCCCAGGTAGCTGGTAAGGGAGTGTCATTGTTCTCTAAATCTCTATATGTATGTTCGTATGTTTGTTTTCCCTATAAAATGTAAAGAAACCTCTCTCAATAAATCAGTCCTCTGAAGAAGTATCACGAAACTAGTCAGGACTTGAGCGTAAATTTCGTATTTTCATTTTCCCTGTGGTTATTCTGCATGTATGTATATGTATGTATATGTGTGTATATGTACATATATAATGTGTATATATAGATATATATATATATATATATATATATATATATATATATATATATATATATATATATATATATATATATATACTCTTTATTATATATGGAGATTGTTAATATATTGTTAAAAAAATTTCCATATAATTTTTCTTGAAAAAAGAAAGTGTATTACGTCAATATAAACTATAAATGCGGAAAAGTATTCTCTCTTGCTTTATGCAGTTAATCTAATTTACTATTAAATTCCTATTTTTTCGGGTACAATTTAATAGGTCCGCAGAGGTAACCAGTGCTGTTGGTCAACCACTGCTCTTGATATAATTTAGATAATTAGGGTTCTCATTCGGATAATAATTGATTTATTAGTTAGAGGCACCCAAACGGGGCTTTTATTACCAAGTGTTAATTACATCATATCCTCCATATATCAAAAGAGGAAATGTGCGATTTCTTCGAGAAAAAAATATATGTAATTTTTTTTTTTTTTTTGTGGAAAACCGTAATAAAAGAAGCATTTTGACGACCATGTTTAAACCAACAATTCATTATAAAATAAAATCTTTGGGAAACTTTGGAATGTGAGTCCACTAAAATTAATTTGTTGGGAAAAGCTAAATAATTTGTTCAAGACCTGATAAAATAGTAATATTAAAAAAAAAAAAAAAAAACTTCTTCGCCTGTTAGTTGCACAGAGAACGTGACAATGAAAGACATAATAATCAGAACTATATATTACAAAAGTATATTGACTGAAACGTTCGAAGAACCACAATTGTCAAAACATTTCGTAATGGTAGTGCAGGAAAATTATCGAGCACAATTATTTGCTCATCCTTAACGAGGGATGTTTTCCGAAGGTCGATAGCCGTGAAAGGAAGAATATCCAGAGGACATTTATGAAGAAAAAATTCAGAGAACAATTTAGCAAACTATTCCAAAAACAATAGCTTGCAAAATACTTCGTTAGCTATGACCTGCAAGACACTGACACCATCAAAAAAGGAAATATTCCTAGAATAGAGGCAGAAATTTGTTGAAAACTGTCTTAAAAACATTTATCATTTATCATTATTATTATTATCATTATCATTATTGTTATCATTATTATTATTATTGTTATTATATTATTATTATTATTATTATTATTATTATTATTATTATTATTATTATTATTATTATTATTACTTTTGCAGGCTAAGCTACAACTCTAGTTAGAACAGCAGGATGTGTTAAACCCAACGGCTCTAACAGGGAAAATAGTTCAGTGAGGATAGGAAACAAGGAAATAGATAAACTAGAGAAGTAATGAACAAATAATATGAAATATTTTAATAAAATGGAAAACATTGAATTAGATCTATCATATATAAAATAAACGTTTAAAGAAAAAAATACAAGAGGAAAAGAAAAAAGATAGTATAGCTTGCCCAAGTGTACCCTCAACCAAGAGAACTGTAACCCAAGACAGTGGAATATTATGTACAGAGGGTCAATAAATACAGTTGTGAAAATTTCCTCTTGTAATCATGTATGGCAACACAGCCCAGACCCATTGATGGACCGTATTTTTTTTTTTCAGAAATATCAGGGACAAGCCAGATACTACTAGAAATATCACGCTCATTGGTCCATAAGACAATGGAAACAATTCTAGAACCATGGGGATGGGTGACTATAGACACGTAAAATAGTAATCGGAAGGCACTGCTGGGCAGTAAGAAAGTCAATAGTAAATCGTCCACAGTACCTCTAGAACACAGTTAAACGTGAGCAAGAGTTTTGGATCTGAATAATCTGAAACGATGTAAGACAAATTGGTTTGAGAATATTATGAAGTGAAATAGTCTCAGAACAAAGACAAGCAAAGTAGTCTTCAAATCATGTACAAGCAGGATAGTTTGACGATAACACACGGAATAGTGTGAGGATAAAAACAGCCGAAATAGTTCCAAGACGAAAAAGATCGTAGTCAGTGGCAGGTGAAATAGTCTGAGGACAACAACAGACTGAATATGGTTAGACACATTGACAGACGAAATAGTGTGAACCATAGCGAGCATAAATTCTGGGCAATATGAACACAGAATAAGTAGAATCTAAATAGTCCTTAAACCAAGCATCGCCGATAAATGTGCGGATAACGTTGATTGGAATGGTATTTTGAGAACATTGGCTGATTGGTTGAGGGAGTGACTGGTGGAGAGAGTACTTGATATATTTATATGAATGTTTAGTAAAGCAATTCGTGTGTTGGTTGCCGAAATGATGTAGAGTATTATTAAGAAGAATTATGTCACGCTGTAAGTTGTCCATACAATTAGTTTAGTTTAAAACTTTAAATTTCTGATGGACATGGAATTAAATGTTTATCATTATTGTTACCTTAAGATGCTTATACACCGGCAGGAGGTTAGTTGAGAACTCTAATCCTAATACTATATAATTTATTTATTCATATGAAGTGACCATATCTTTGCAAATTACAGTTATTACATACACATATTTATGTATGTATGTATGTATGTATGTTTGTATGTATGTATATAATGAATAGACAATGTCTTGGTGGTGTTAAAAAATCGAAGATAGTTTCTCTCTGGACAAACTCTCCTCCAGATGGTTTTCAAAATAACAGGAAAATGCGTTTAAGTTTCACTATTTATTAACACGTGTTTCGAATAGCTTCGTGAACCTTCTTCAGGACTAAACTGGTGGAGTGATGGAATTATAAATAGCCTTTATATTAAGTGCAATTCTATCACTCAATCAGTGTAGTTCTGAAGAAGTCACGAAGTGATTTCAAACACTTGTTGATACCAAATAATAGATTGAGAAATGTAAATGCATTTTTCCTGTTATTCTGAAAATTATTTGGAGGACATCTTCGATTTTGTAACGCCACCAAGACGTTGTCTATTAATTATAAAAGTAGAGTAACATGCCCAAGTAGCAGACACATATGTAGATAACATATGTATATATATACACACACACACACACACATATATATATATATATATATATATATATATATATATATATATATATATAATGTGCGTGTGTTTTTGTATGTATGTATATGTATGTATATATATATATATATATATATATATATATATATATATATATATATATGTATATATATATATATATATATATATATATATATATATATATATATATATATATATATATATATATATATATATATATATATATATATATATATACATACATATATACATATATATATATATATATATATATACATATATATATGTATATATATATATATATATATATATATATATATATATATATATATATATATAGTATATAGATAGATAAATTGTTTATGTAATAATTGTATCTTGCGAAGAAACGGTCACTTCGTATGAATAAATACGTTATATAGTAATGGGAGCAAACTTCTTCACTATCCTCCAGCCTCGCCGTTGTACAACTTTTATCCACGAACTCGAGGACTCTGTAATATCCATACATGACTAATTTGAAATTACCAGAATTACTGTGAATTAGGGAAAAGGCTTAAGAGAGATTTGAAAGAATTGCATCAAGAAAATAACATATTTGAGAAGATAAAAAATGATTCATGAAGCTGAATACGCTACTTTATTCAGTAGGTACCCTATTATAATTTAATTAACTTTCATTTTTCATTGGTAAGGAATGGTATTTTTTAGATACGGCATGAAAAGGTTTCATTGTCAGGTTTCAAATGAATTTTGTAAGCTCATATCGGTTTTTTTATTGTTACATTAGCAAAATGCTTTTGTGTTGTCTCTGATCAATTGTTTGCAACTAGATTTTTTCGCAAAAAGAATTCAGTCTTCAAACTAAAAACTGATTAAAAACGGTTTGATGTCAATTGATACTATCAAAGTTAATTTTGAATTCAAACATTTCTATATCTATCATTTAATTGTAGTTTATAAATTAATAAACGATGATATAGTAAACATCTTTCCTGTGGCAACAAGGATATTCTGTAACTGTAATGGAAATGCGATGATTTTGCGGGAAAAAATGGTAATTGGAGATTGAGTAGACCTAATGCGAGAGGGATTCCCGATCCCCTGGCAGCCATAACACATATTCCAAACGTGTGGCAAATTCCAATAAGTAATATTACACTAACGTCGGTCCTTTATTTCATCTGTAACATGTTAGGGAATAAAGGATATTGAATTTCTCGCCTTTTGAATGAATTTTATGCGGGTTTCATCACTTCTGCTTCTTCAAACTATTTCCAACCAGAATTT
This sequence comes from Palaemon carinicauda, assembly GCF_036898095.1. Classification (NCBI taxonomy): domain Eukaryota; kingdom Metazoa; phylum Arthropoda; class Malacostraca; order Decapoda; family Palaemonidae; genus Palaemon; species Palaemon carinicauda. The sequence continues at coordinate 141,465,994 of NC_090728.1, forward strand.
CTTTTTTGATTTCCATCTTAGTAATCAGCTGTTCAGCGCATTTAGATGACAGTTGCTTTGACAATAAAACTTATAAATTATTTATCCTTGAACCAGTTATATTTCGTATTTGTCTTTTGTATTGTTCAATGAGAGTGAAAAACAACAGTATCTTTACTTAATGCAGTTCCAATAAGAAAAAGAAAAGTTACTCAAGTTAGAGTGCAACAATGGATCTTTTCATTGAAGTAAATAGAATTAATGCTTTGACAATAAAACTTATAAATTATTTATCCTTGAACCAGTTATATTTCGTATTTGTCTTTTGTATTGTTCAATGAGAATGAAAAACAACAGTATCTTTACTTAATGCAGTTCCAATAAGAAAAAGAAAAGTTACTCAAGTTAGAGTGCAACAATGGATCTTTTCATTGAAGTAAATAGAATTACTGTTGGTCAGCAGTCGCCGAACTTGACATCCCAAGGGTTGCTGATTCAAACAACATGAGATGCAGTTCCACGGCAGGTGCTTCAGAGGCTCCTGGTTGGAAGATGGACTTATTTTTATTGCTTTTTTAATATGAGAAGTTGGGTTCATGAATTTCAGTCCATATCCTGGCAAGTTGAAGACACAACGCAAAGGTAAAGGTGTCTGGTTTCAGTTCCAGTATCATCAGAATAGATGCTCACCAAAACGTCAGCCTGGCTAGCCCAACCCCCCACTGTGGGGCCCAGGCACAGCAGTAACCTCTCCAATAAACTGTTTAAATTCACGGTCCTGGGCGAGGATCGATCTGCTGCCACGCTAATGACAAGCAGTAACATGTTTTTGTGATAAAAGGCATTTTTGTAAATGATGTAATGTTGAGGTTAAATATCCCTTTAGGAGTTAGGAATATTACATTAACATAATTAATTCCATCGTGTTATATACTGTACATGGAAACAAAATCTTCTTCCGTATCGTGAAGTGGCTACATTATGAATTAAATCGAAAATCATGAAATGTAGTGTACCTACTTATGATTATCACTCTAAACCCTTGGGTGAAGATTTGAGTTTTTTAGCATTGCCCCATATATATTTTCACATGATATGAATATTTACTAAAGAAAATATATGCATTTAAATTTGCAATATTGCAGAGTACGTAATACTCTGGCTGCGGTTTTATTCCCTTATCCCCTATGTAAAAAAAAAAGTAATTTTAATTTCAATTGATGATTTAGATCCAAAACAATATCGAAATCATACGGAAAGCATAACCTTCCTACCCAAGGGAATATAGGCCTGAATCTATAATAGAATTTGATCTCTCGCTTAGAATTACATCAGCTTTGTATGTGTTGGGCAGCCAACCTGACAATCCAATAGAGTTGCTGGTTTCCTGGTAACTTTATCTATAATGTACGCTCATTTCGAAATGCAATGGAAAAGGAAATTACATTGTTCATATTAATCTCTTCTTTTTATGACGGAATTTGGTATTTTTATAATTTTGTTTTAAAAATTTGTGCATGTTAATAGGTAGTATGTTGGTCAGAGCACCAGCCCCCTTTGAGATACTACCGCTAGAGAGTTATTTGGTTCTTTGACTAGCCAGGCAGTACTACATTGTATCCTTCTCTATGCTGACGGCTCATTTGTCCTTTGCCTACACTTACACTGAATAGTTTGGCCTATTCTTTCTACATCCTCCTGTCATGCACCTGACAACTCTTGAGATTGCCAAACAATTCTTCTTCCTTCAGGGGGTTAACTACTGCATTGTAATTATCCAGTGGCTACTTTCCTCTTGGTAAGGGTAGAAGGGACTTTTAGCTATGGAAAGCACATTTTCTGGGAGAAGGTCACTCCGAAATCAAACCATTGTTCTCGGTTCTGGTAATTCCATAGCCACAGTATCATGGTCTTCCACTGTCTTGGGGGGTAGAGTTCTGTTGCCTGGGGGTACACTTAGGCACACTATTCTATTTTATTCCTCTTTTTTTTAGTTTTTGTAATTATATATGAAAGATCTTTATAATATTGTTACTGTTCATAAAATATTTTATTTTGATTGTTCATTACTTATTTTGTTTGTCCTTGTTTCTATAACTCACTAGGCTATTTTTCCCTATTGGAGTCTTTGGGCTTCTAAGGTTGTAGCTTAGCTAATAATAGTAGTAATAATGAATGTGATACTGTAAATATTAAATAAATGCCTTTTATTGGCACGTGTTTTTTACACGAATATGTATAGATACACTTGTTTTGACTGCGATCTCCGCTGTAAGATTACCTCACCCTAAATTCTCTGCATCATCTTTATTAAATTTCTTAATAAAATAGACTCATTTGTAATTTATCTCCCTCAACTCTCAAAAAGTGAATATTACTTCACAGTAAATATTTAAACCCAATCCACTTCTAAGTCAGGCTGCTTTCTCTCTAAAGTCTAAATCTTCTACGCTAAGAGTCTTATAACGACCTATTGTTCCTTCTAGTCTTTACTTCGTGACTATATTCCTCACCTAAGCCTATGTTACATACACTCAGCCACATGTTCACTCACAACTTTACTAATATACCTCATTTGTGATTCTATCAACTTTTGGTTCCTCCTAATTTTACATTCTTTCTTGAAGAAGAAACGTTAATGTAAAAGCTGGATGCGATAACGAAGAAGTGAAACAAGTTGTAGAAACACACATCAATTCATGGGATAAATCCATGGACTTGGAAAACTTTTATCTACTTTTGTCCTATTCACCCGCAGTGCCGATGTTTCTTAATTGCACAGTTGGACACAGGAATTCTTGGTACACATCACTCTGAACAAGTGCACCCAGCCACGCCCCTATTGCCCGGCGAGTTCCTGTGTTTAGCCATCTTTTTCTAAGTTCCTACACAATCTCTTTCGTTACTCGCCGTGAAATATTAGTGTGGCAGGATGCACTTTTTGGAGGGAGGTGTGCCAGGGACTCCTGTGTCCAGCTGTACCGTTCAAGGCGGAAAAGAGATGGAGAACGATAAAATAAGAAAGGCATTCATAAGTGAATAGTATTCTTTTTTTCAAGTTTCTCGAGTGAAGCAAGGAATTCAAGATAATTCGTTCATTAAGAGGAAGACTTTAGGAATTCCTAAGATTTTTGTTTGAAAGTTCAAAAGACTTTTATCTGGCTTTTGCTGATGTCAATTCTTTTCCATGAATTCCTCATTTAATTGCTTTTGTTTAACTTTCTTCATTGCTATTGTCACATTCTTATTAGCAAAGAGACTCAATGAAGAACTTGTCCTGGCGTCTCTTAACTTTATTTTCTAGTGCACCAGAAGCACAGTTACCAGATATTGATTTATTCTCATGTATAAAATGAATTCTATTTAGACTAATTAAAAGACACTATGGTATATTTAAGCGCCCTCACGAGAACATTAAACTAATTAAAAAGGGCAAAAAGAGTGCAATTTTTTTTCAATATATTCTGGCTAAAGGGGAACATTCATAAAGTGATATGGTGGCCGAGTGGTAGTCACTGTCTCTACAAGTTTGCCGGACCAGGGTTCGACTCCCGGCCGGTCACAAGCTCTTGTCTTTGTGTGATTTCGCCTGGGGCTCTGATCCCGAGGTCGTTAAGAGAATCCGGACATTAATGTTTCAAAAATATATGGTTTATTTGAATATGAAAAACACGTCTAAATGTGTAAAAATCTATCGTATACACACACACACATACACACACACACACACACACACACACACACACACATATATATATATATATATATATATATATATATATATATATATATATATATATATATATATATATATATATATATATATGTATATATGTATATATAAGTGTATGTGTACAAATATATACATCCACAAATACATACATATATATACACACACACATATATATATATACAGACATATATATATATATATATATATATATATATATATATATATATATATATATATATATATATATATGACGATTTTACGGCTGAGGTGTTGGTTGTAAATTTACATAGTAATGATTTTAACAAATCTATAAAACTTTTACATAATATGCCCATAAAAAACAAAATGTGTATCAGCATATGGCAGGTGCTGAAATAGTCTGTCACTGGATGACTTCATTCGACTCTACTGAAATTATCTATTTATTGCTGAAGCTGAAATCAATCCGACTATAGAACCTGGCCCTATTTAGAACTTAGAGATCATCCAGCTGGGAAGAAATCATTCGAGAATTTTCGCTCAGGTTTATTTCATTCGCGTTTAGCGCCTTACTGACTGACTGACTGGAGATAACCCTGAAAGGTCCAGACTGTTATTTCAGAAAACAATTTGCATGTTATTACTTGGTAATACCCAACTGCTAAATTACCATTAAAATTAATGTTGTGCGCAGGCTTTACTCGTGAATGTGCACAATAATTTTTCCTTTACTGTTATTTACTGTATGATATATTTCGAAAGGAATGTTATGCCCAATATGTAAAAATCATACAGTACCCTCTAGGGAAATATATTTGAGATTTCCTCTGAATTGCATTATGATAATTCGTTCATCATATTAAACAGTTTATGGAAAGTATTGACAATAATATGTACCAAAGCTTGTAGAATAATGGGAGAAGTAATTTTATGACATACTGTATACTCCAGGATATTTTGATTGAATACTAACCCAGTTTGGATATTTATAATTTTCATATCTGATTTGTAAATCCAAACTTGAAATTTATTTTCATCGTATTACTCTATATGAAATGTAAATATGATTTTATAGCACTCGAGGAAAGTGTAAGTTTAACACTTCTTTTTACGCTGTGACCATCTCACTTTGGTCTTTCCAAACTCTTTGATTAATATAAATGAACACACGCTAAAGAAAGAGAGAGAGAGAGAGAGAGAGAGAGAGAGAGAGAGAGAGAGAGAGAGAGAGAGAGAGAGAGAGAGAGAGAGAGAGAGAGAGAGAGTAGTTGATAGAGGATGGGATGCGATGTTTACAGGCTTCAGATATAAACAAATATACAGCAGATTTTGCCCCTCATTTTTTGTATTCTATCGAGATATTTTTATGATACAGATTACGTAAAGGAAATTTATCTTGCGTCGTGTTTCTATTTTTATGTATATTTTGCTTTCACCGCTGAACTTTGATTTTGTCAAAATATTTCAGATGCTGTTTTGCTTAGTTTCTTAAAATAGTTCTTATTTAGGACTAGTTATTATTGCCAATAGAAATCGGTTCTTATTATATTTACATCGAGATTGGCCTGTCTGAATTATTCATGGACAAATTGGCCTGTCTGAATTATTCATGGACAAATTAAAATTAGATCTGTTCTAGATTGATTTCTTCCCTCGTGTTTTCTTTAATGTTTATTATCATCGTCCGAGCTCTTTAACTTTACATGGTACAACGATGTGGATTTTCCCACAGTTACACCTTAGCCTATAACCCAAATTTATAATTTGAATTATATTTTGAGTGAATTGATAGCTGGCATTAAGTACACCGAAGTATACAAAGAAGACCTTTATCAACTAAATTATATAATATCTTTTGAAAAAAGGTTAATTTTAAAACCTCGTTTGATGATGCCTATATAACACTTAAATATGTGAAGTTGAGGGAAGCCTCCTGGCTGGCTAGTACAGTGGTAAGAAATGGGCAAACTTTTCAGGACATCTACCCATATCTCTGATAAATTTCTTTATCTGGTTTCATAAGAAGAGTTTGTTATGTACAGTAGATGACAATCTATTGAACTCTTGCTTACATCTATAGAGACTGACACGACGTAATTCTATTGGATTTCTCCCTTTTTATGTAATCATGAAGATTTGAGATAAAAGACAGAAATTAATGTCAGTAGCTCAGCATTCCTAATTTACTTCAAGGGGCTGAAGTTTTGTCAATATCCTGCGGGCCGGTGTGACCCTTTTATTAATAAGTCTCTTCTTGTTTCAAAGTTTTATCAGCTAAATGGATCTTTTCAGCCCAATTTATGCTTAATAATCTGCTCTTACATGATCTCAGTAGTTGGAAATAAACCATATGGTCTTATGTAGACTTAATGGGAATTGATATAATTTAAAAAGTTATTGTTATACCACGCCATTATTTTTATTTTATTTTTTTTTTCTAATTTGCAGGTTTTTTCATTAAAAAAAAACTGAGGTTTTTGTTGTTTATCATTCCTCAGAGACTCTTCCAAACATTTTAAGAGTTTTTTCCTGTTATTTCTGTCTTACAGTTTTTCTTAAATAGAAGTCTACCCTCATAAGTATTCCATCAGAAGAGGCAGAAAGATATCAGGAGACATATGATTACTTAACCATTTGATACTTATTCAAGAGATCCCTGTTTACTTACGCCAATGGAAAAAAAAAAACTTTAAATCTGATATATATTTAGTAAAAAAAGAATATCGAAATAGCCTCTCTCTCTCTCTCTCTCTCTCTCTCTCTCTCTCTCTCTCTCTCTCTCTCTCTCTCTCTCTCTCTCTCTCTCTCTCACTTTGTGATTTCCTTTAAAAGAATTATGTTCTTGTATCTTGATTTCCAGATAGTATGCCATTGCTACCACTCGCTTGTCGAGCCTTCCAAATCGCTTTCCTTGCCACGGATGCAAGTGACGTTGGTGTAGGAGCGGTGTTGTTACAGAATGACGAGCAGGGAGTTTCTCATCCTGTCGCATTCTTTTCAAAAAAATTGTCCTCCACCCAAGTAGGTATTCAACTGTGGAGAAAGAGACTCTTGCGTTAATATTCGCTATTAATCATTTTCAGGTTTATCTCTCCTCCTCAGATACACCTATTAAGGTCTTGACGGATCATAATCCCCTGACCTTCATCAGCAGATACAAGAATAAAAATCAACGATTGATGAGGTGGAGTCTCATGCTGCAAGAATGGAATTTAGAATTTTCCCACATCCCAGGAAAAGATAATATTGTTGCCGATTTTCTCTCTCGCAGCGTTGAATATTAGATTATTGACAGAGGGCTATGCAGTTATTAAAGGTAGTCTCTGTATCGTTCTAATTATGGTGTGTGTGCTGTTGAAGTGGGCACGTAGTGAGTAGAAGTAAATGTATATTCAAGATTTATTAATCATGGTTTGTTTACAGAAGACTATAATGTTTTGGGTATATTATATGGGATCTTTAAGGTTAAAAGGTGAGGTTGATCACTGCTACTTTCTAATGATTGATTAATTAGATGGGTCATGGGCTCACGAGTCTGTAGCACAACACAGCCGTTTTTAGGCGCTACAGGCTGGTGTATGAGTGGTACCCTAGACTGAGTTAAGGTTAATCTACTAAGGTTTAGAGGTGTCAGGTACGATAAGGTTTATAATAAGCTAAGAAAAGAGATAGGCACTAATCTGGTATTCTGTATTTCAGGCTAATAATTACGCTTCATCGAGTTTGTTTGTTTGTTTGCGCAGGGGAGTCTTGTGGTGGTCTTCTCTGTGTCGTTCGGTGTGTGTGTATGTATTGGACACTATGGGGATAAGTGTGATATATAACACTGAAATAGACAGTGGTTTTTGTGATCAACATTTATTGATAGTGAGTGATGTGTATCCCTGAAAATGAACAGTGTATTGAGTGTGGAAAAGGTTATAGCTTTTGGACTATATATACAGAATCCGGTTGTTAGTGCAATGACTCTTAATTAAGTTTATTAACGATATGAGTGATGTGAAATTTTTAGGGTGGGTACCTATTTATCGAATGGTGATGTTTTGGTTTTCTGGTTTTGGAAAGTTTACTTGTGATTAATTTAGGTTTAAGATTTTTTTAGTATTGGTTATATATTGCTATCCTTGTGAGCTGCACACCTTGGTACTTGCCCCCCCTCTTTCCTTTTGTTTGTCATGTTTTTGCAGTTTGTTTAATCATTATTTTTGAGTGTTGGTTTAATATTTAAAATTTGTTTACCTTCTTTAATAGTTTGTCTTTTCACTGGTGGTTATGTTAGTG
>NC_090728.1:141491714-141496714 GCF_036898095.1 Palaemon carinicauda
TACTCCTGTATTAAAAAGAAAAACTTTTAATCACATAAAACAAAATAAAATTTTCCCTCACTTCTTTTCCTCTCTTTTCTTTTTAATTTCTTATGTGAGCCAATGGTACTATTCTCTCATCCGTGGGTTGGGATAGGTTTTGAACTCTAAACCTATTGGCCGTAAATGTTTCTAAAATGTTAAATGGGCCTTCAAACTTAAGGGTGTTTATAATTGAGCCCTTTTCTGACATTAATTTGAATATAGATGTTATCACCCACGGTATATGTTTTAGTTGGTTTGGCTATTTTATCATGATTCCTTTTCATTATGATTTGTGATTCTTCTAAATTCTTTCGAAGGATATCATATCGACTTATACTAGCATTTATACATTCTTTTAAAGGATTTGATAGATTAGTTGTAGGCGTTAATACATGGAAAGGTGTTCTAACTGGGGTACCATACAATGCTTCATGCGGTGACATTTTAATTGATATATGATATGAATGATTCAGAGTACTCAGTGCCGCCGGTATTGCAATATCCCAGTTGGGGTCTGATCTCCTTAGTGTTACCCTCAATATATTTAATATCTTCCTATTTGCTCTTTCCACTAGCCCATTCGACTCTGGGTGATATATCATGGTATTAATTTTCTTTATGTTGAGGAATTCACACAATGAGATAAGAAAGTGATTATTAAATTCACCACCCGAGTCTGAGATTATCATGTGTGGAATTCCATGTTTACAAATGTAACAGTCGTAAAACTTCCTAGCGCATTCAATCGCAGTTTTAGTTTTAAGCGCTATTAGTTCTGTATAACGAGTTAAAGCATCTATAATTACTAAGAGGTGCTTATTTCCTCTGTCTGACTCGTAAAATCCTGTTAATAAATCTAAATGTATTCTTTCAAAGGGTTGATTGGGCACAGGATAAGCTCCTAGGCTGACAGGTGTTTTCGTATGCCCTTTGTTTTCCTGATATGTGCGACAATTAGCTATGTGTCTTTTTATATCTAAGCATTGTATGCCAATAAAACAATGATTTGGCATTCTGTGACATTAATGAGAACCCAGGGTGTCCATGTAATGGATTTGAATGCAACCAATTCAGGACAGTGGAAATAAGTGAGATTGGTACTACTACCTGGTCGTTAGTTACATGTGGTGTATTGCGGGTTTTCCTTGTCACAGTCCTACACAGAATATTATCTTTGATTATATAATTCTGCTGCTTATACTTTATATATTCCTTTTCTTTATTATTGCCTTTCAAAGCATTTATAACTGTTTCTATTTTCTGATCTTTTCTTTGCTCAGTCTGTAACAATTCAGCACTCCAGCCTAAATCTTCTTGTTCAGATATTGTTTTTACAATAGGCATGGATGTTGATATATCTATTAATTCAGCTAAAGGCTCCGTACAAGATGACACGGGGTTGCGTGATAATGCATCCGCAATGATATTTGCTTTCCCAGGTAAATACCCGATTCTTGCGCCAAAATCTTGAATGATCAAATGCCACCGAGTTCGTTTAGGGCTGTGATTGAAGCCTTTAAAGAACTCTGTTAGTGGTTTATGATCAGTAAGAACCTTAACGGGATAACCGTAAATTATGAACTTAAAATGCACTAGCGAATTAACAATAGCTAGTCCTTCCTTGTCTATTACTGCATACTTACTTTCGGAAGTTCTCAATTTTCGAGAATAAAAAGCTATCGGGAAAAATTGTTTATCATATTGCTGAAGCAATACCCCTCCTACTCCTAAGTCTGATGCGTCTGTTGCAATGAAGAATTCCTTACCGAAGTCAGGAAATTTAAAGATAGGAGAACTACACAGTTCATCTTTCAAAGTATTAAACGCCTGTTGATGTTGCTCAGACCATATGAAATCTACGCCCTTCTTCGTAAGATCAGTTAAAGGAGCGGCTATTATTGAATAGTTGCGTATAAAACGCCTGTAATATCCACTACAACCCAGAAATTGCTGTATTCCCTTGACATTACTAGGTATGGGAAAATTACGTATAGCCGACACCTTATCATGGACTACTTTAAGACCTTGGCTTGACACCATGAAACCCTAATATATTAATTCTGTTTTGAAAAATTCACACTTACTAATCTTTACCCTTAAATTATGTTGTCTTAATCTCTGTAATACTAGTTCTAACTTACGTAGATGTTCTTCTAAGGTGTTGGAAAAGATTACAAGATCATCCATATAGGCATGCAATACATCCCCTCCAAACACTATGTTAATCATTCATGTAAATGTTATAGGAGCACAACGTAAACCAAAAGGCATCCGTAAAAATTCATAATGTCCCCTGGCTGTGCTGAAGGCTGTGTATGGGATACTATCTTCTTCTAATGATATCTGGTGAAAGCCTTTAAGTAAGTCCAAACTGGTAAAATATTTATTCTGACCTAACAAAGACAAAATATTGTCAGTACATGGCACTGGGAATCGATCAGGGATCGTTTTCTCGTTTAGACGACGAAAGTCGACGCAGATACGCCATGTTCGATCTTTTTTCGGTACAACTATTAAAGGAAAATTATAAGGGCTGTTTGATTTTCTAATGACTCCTTCCTCTAACATTTTACCTACTTCATCATTTATTTCATTCTGGAATTTCATAGGGAGTCTGTACGAGGGTACATATATAATTTTCTGCTTGTCCTTTAACCTTATTTGATGCTCGATCACATCTGTTTTTCCTAAGGATCCATCCGTAGTGGAAAAGATATCTTGATATTAAGTTAAAAGTTCAAAAATTTTCTGCTGAATTTCTTCGTCTTGAATGTCCTTACTGATTTTATTTTTAATAGATCGCAAAAGGGATTCATCCGCAACTGATTGAGAGTGATTGATTTCAGCAACGGTAAGAATACGATGTTTATAAACTTCTACATCCAAGATATGTTGATTTTTGTGAATTACTAAAGTGTTATTTAAATGATTACAGACTTCGATATTACATTGCTGATGTGAGCCTACTGTATAAATAGCTTGTGTGACAGACAATCCGTTAGTTTTCAAAGTATCGGAAAGGATTAATATTTCAGATCCCGGTAGTGTTTTCTTTATTTGCACTATTAAATTCGAAGGTATGTTTGGTTCGATAGATTGCGTGCAAGATGATATTACGGGTGAACGAGAATTCTGCTGGGTCGCGTATATTATTTCTTTATTAGTGAGACAAGTTATTGGTTCTTCAACGTACGTTACGGTTACATTTGTCGTCTCCTTTTTATCCAAAACTGATTTTAAGGTATTAGAAGACTTATAGAATTTCCCTTTGATATACACGCCGTGCTTTGCAGGAGCTAAGATAATGTTTTGATTTCCCATAGATGGGTATCCTATAATTACAGCTGGATACATATTAATGTTTTTTACAACAACAAATGTATCGGCAAATGTGCGATTACCGACTCTGAACTGAATATGAGTTATGCCTATGACGTTTAATTCATTATTTCCTATACCTGAAAGTCTAATTCCTGATTTTTCAATCGGAAAGTTCGAAAACAACAAATGATGTGTCTTCAAATCCATAATATTACGTGGACTACCAGAGTCAAAAAACAACGTAAAGGATTTGTGTTCTAAATTTACAGCATATAAGGTTGGTCGTAACTCATTTTGGCTTATTATTGTATGAATTCGTTGCAAATCTACAGGAGCATGCACTGTTTTACTTAATTCGGCCGTGTGTTTCATAGGAAAATCTATTGTCTCACAATTATCTGATAAAACATTAAATTGATTATTCAATACTATTGATGTTGACATGAATGACCTTGACCCAACATCACTCTCTTTCCCTCTAGAGTTAACTATGTGGTATTTGCTTTGCTCTGCACATTCTGAAAATTAGTCTGACCTTGCGAGGTCTGGTTTGACGGCCCAGGTTCAGCGATATTTGAAGAATTGTTTGTTTGTTTCGGACTCTGAACTGCATTGACATTTGGTTGTTTCTTCTTATTGTTAAAATAAGGATTTTTCTTTTTATTTCCATATGGAACTGACTGTGGAATTGACTGTGTATTTCTGGGATATTGTTGTGTCTTACGCGAGTAACATTGACTATAAGAATGCGTTGCAGTGTTGTGAATTGAGCAAAATTTCGTTCTGCAGTCTGCGCTTATGTGACCTTGACGTTTGCAGTTATAACACGTCAATCCTGCTACTGGACTGTTAACTACGTTCACTGTTTGTGGTTTTGTTTCATTCTTTGCAAAAACTTGAGTTAACACGGGATCGAGATCTGGACACTTGGACATGTGTTTCTTTATCTGTTTACAGACATCCAATTCCGTACTTGCAGGCGTTAACTTCTTATCAAAACACCGCACTAAAGCTTCAGGCAACATAAGTGTCATGCAAGTTAAATACATTAATCGTAAAAAATCTTTCACGGAGATGTTATCGTTAGTAACCCAAGTGGAATGACCTAAAATGTCCTGATATTCGTTAAGCCTATCAGCTATGAGAGCTGCTCTCTCAATAACATTAAGCCGATTCATAGTGGCTTGATTAAGTGTATTTCGTAACGTTAACACTACATCCAAGGCTTCCTCACCCCCATAGATCGCGCGTAACCTAACTTTGAAATCATCCCAAGTAACTGCTTCTTGAAATGAAACACCTCTTAAATACGCACTAGCATCCCCCTTAGAAAAATCTATAAAACTTTTACCTTCTTGTAATTGTACAAAAGGGTCTACGATTTGTTTGGCATTTAAATGGGCATCAACGGATGAAATCCATGACTCCACATTTTGTGGCAAGAACCCGTTGACACGACCTTGAAAAGGAAGGATTGCTGACCTGGCATTTACAAGCGTCACTATTGGAGGAGGATTAGTCTGGCCTACACCACTAGGTCCAGGGGTAGGGCTGACAGGAGGAGCCATGACTGCTGTATTTTTTTTTCTATCTCTTTGACCCCTGCAATTCTATCAAAATATCTATATGAGTACAGACGCCCACTGCGTAAACGC
>NC_090728.1:141501714-141505815 GCF_036898095.1 Palaemon carinicauda
ACGAATTCATACAATAATAAGCCAAAATGAGTTACGACCAACATTATATGTGTAAATTTAGAACACAGATCATTTACATTATTTTTTGATTCTGGTAGTCCACGTAATATCATGGATTTGAAGACACATCATTTGTTGTTTTCGAACTTTCCAATAGAAAAATCCGGAGTAAGACTCTCGGGAATAGGAAATAATGAATTAAATGTAATAGGCGTAACTCATGTTTAGTTCAAGGTCGGTAAGCGCACGTTTGCCGATACATTTGTTGTTGTACAAAACATTGATATGTATCCAGCTGTAATTATAGGATACCCGTCTATGGGCAATCAAAACATTATCTTAGCCCCTGCCAAGCACGGCGTGTATATCAAAGGAAAATTCTATAAGTCTTCTAATACCTTAAAATCAGTTTTGGATAAAAAGAAGACGACAAATAAAACTGTGACGTACGTTGAAGAACCAATAACTTGTCTCACTAATAAAGAAATAATATACGCCACCCAACAAAATTCTCATTCACCCGTAATATCATCTTGCACGCAATCTATCGAGCCGAACGTACCTTCGAATTTAATAGTGCAAGTAAAGAAAACATTACCGGGATCTGAAATATTAATCCTTTTCGACACTTTGAAAACTAACTGATTGTCTGTCACACAAGCTATTTATACAGTAGGCTCACATCAACAATGTAATATTGAAGTCTGTAATCATTTAAATACCACTTTAGTAATTCACAAAAATCAACATATCTTGGATGTAGAAGTTTATAAACATCGTATTCTTACCGTTGCTGAAATCAATCATGCTCAATCAGTTGCAGATGAATCCCTTTTGCAATCTATTAAAAATAAAATCAATAAAGACATTCAAGACGAAGAAATTCAGCAGAAAATTTTTAGACTTTTAACTGAATATCATGATGTTTTTTCCACTACGGATGGATCCTTAGGTAAAACAGATGTGATCGAGCATCAAATAAGGTTAAAGGACAAGCAGAAAATTATCTATGTACCCTCGTACAGACTCCCTATGAAATTCCAGAATAAAATAAATGATTAACTAGGTAAAATGCTAGAAGAAGGAGTCATTAGAAAATCGAACAGTCCATATAATTTTCCATTGATAGTTATACCGAAAAAAGATCGAACATGGCTTATCTGCGTAGACTTCCGTCGCCTAAACGAGGAAACGATCCCTGATCGATTCCCAGTGACATGTACTGACGATATTTTATCTTTGTTAGGTCAGAATAAATATTTTACCAGTTTGGACTTACTTAAAGGCTTTCACCAGATATCATTAGAAGAAAATAGTATCCCATACACTGCCTTCAGCACAGCCAGGGGAGATTATGAATTTTTACGGATGCCTTTTGGTTTACGTTGTGCTCCCATAACATTTACAAGAATGATTAAAATAGTGTTTGGAGACTTGCTAGGGGATATATTGCATGCCTATATGGACGACCTTGTAATCTTTTCCAACACCTTAGAAGAACATCTACGTAAATTAGAACTAGTACTACAGAAACTAAGACAACATAACTTAAGGGTAAAGATTAGTAAGTGTGAATTTTTCAAAACAGAATTAGTCTATCTGGGTTTTATGGTGTCAAGCCAAGGTCTTAAAGTAGTCCATGATAAGGTGTCGGCTATCCGTAACTTCCCGATACCTACTAATGTCAAGGGAATACAGCAATTTCTGGGTTGTAGTGGATATTACAGGCGTTTTATACGCAATTATTCAATAATAGCCGCTCCCTTAACTGATCTTGCGAAGAAGGGTGTAGCTTTCATATGGTCTGAGCAGCATCAACAGGCGTTTAATACCTTGAAAGATGAACTGTGTAGTTCTCCTATCTTAAAATTTCCTGACTTCGGTAAGGAATTTTTCATTGCAACAGACGCCTCAGACTTAGGAGTAGGTGGGGTATTGCTTCAGCAATATGAAAAACAACATTTCCCAATAGCTTTTTATTCTCGAAAACTGAGAACTTCCGAAAGTAAGTATGCAGTAATAGACAAGGAAGGGCTAGCTATTGTTAATTCACTAGTGCATTTTAAGTTCATAATATACGGTTATCCCGTTAAGGTTCTTACTGATCATAAACCACTAACCGATTTCTTTAAAGGCTTCAGCCACAGCCCCAAACGAACTCGGTGGCATTTGATCATTCAAGACTTTGGCGCGAGAATCGGGTATTTACCTGGGAAAGCAAATATCATTGCTGATGCATTATCACGCAACCCCGTGTCATCTTGTACGGAGCCTTTAGCTGAATTAATAGATATATCAACATCCATGCCTATTGTTAAAACGATATCTGAACAAGAAGATTTGGGCTGGAGTGCTTAATTATTACAGACTGAGCAAAGAAAATATCAGAAATTAGAAAAAATTATAAATGCTTTGAAAGGCGATCATAAGGAAAAGGAATATATAAAGTATAAGCAGCAGAATTATATAATCAAAGACAATATTCTGTGTAGGACCGTGACAAGGAAAACCCGCAATACATCACATGTAACTAGCGACCAGGTAGTGGTACCAATCTCACTTTTTTCCACTGTCCTGAATTGGTTGCATGCAAATCCATTGCATGGACACCCGGGGTTCTCATTAATGTCACAGAAAGCCAAATCATTGTTTTATTGGCATACGATGCTTACAGATATAAAAAAACACATAGCTAATTGTCGCACGTCAGGAAAACAAAGGGCATACGAAAACACCTGTCAGCCTAGGGGCTTATCCTGTGCCCAATCAACCCTTTGAAAGGATACATTTAGATTTATTAACAGGATTTTACGAGTCAGACAGAGGAAATAAGCACCTCTTAGTAATTGTAGATGCTTTAACTCGATATACAGAACTAATAGCGCTTAAAACTAAAACTGCGATTGAATGCACTAGGAAGTTTTACGAGTGTTACATTTGTAAACATGGAATTCCACACATGATAATCTCAGACTCGGGTGGAGAATTTAATAATCATTTCCTTAACTCATTGTGTGAATTCCTTAGCATAAAGAAAATAAATACCATAATATATCGCCCAGAGTCGAATGGGCTAGTGGAAAGAGCAAATAGGAAGGTTTTAAATATATTAAGAGTAACACTAGGGGGATCAGACCCCAACTGGGATATTGCAATACCTGCGGTACCGAGTGCTCCGATTCATTCATATCATATATCAATTAAAATGTCACCGCACGAAGCATTGTATGGTACCCCAGTTAGAACGCCTTTCCATGTATTAACGCCTACAACTAATCTATCAAATCCATTAAAAGAATGTATAAATGTAAGCAAAAGTCGTTTTGATATCCTTCAAAAGAATTTAGAAAAATCACAAATCATAATGAAAAGGAATCATGATAAAATAGCGAAGCCAACTAAAACATATACCGTGGGTGGTAATGTATATATACAGGTAAATGTACGTAAAGGACTCAATTATAAACTAACACCTAAGTTTGAAGGCCCATTTAACATTTTGGAAACATTAACGGCCAATAGGTTTAGAGTTCAAAATGTATCCCAACCCACTGATGAGAGAATCGTACCATTGGCTCACATAAGAAATTAAAATAAGAGGGAAAGAAGTGAGGGAAAGAAGTGAGGGAAAGATTTTTATTTTTTTTTACTTTTTATAAACAATGTTAAAAGTTTTTTTTCCTAATACAGGAGTAATTACCTATATTGTTCTCGTTACGGGTTTACAAGATGAAGTTTTTATTGTTCGGAGTGTTATTGTTCACTCAAGACAGTTTTCTCGTGTGGGATGAGCTCTAAAACTAAAAGTATAGATTTTAAATATGGCATTATAGTTGAAAGATAAGAAGACGTTTTTATTACATCAAGTAACGTAGTTGTTGAAGTGCGTATGCAAGCAATTTTTTCTCCCACAGAATCACGTCACTAGCTTAAAGAGCTCCATTTCAAGGTTTGCTGTTTCATTAAATGAAATGCATAGAAGACATTTTCCTTCTAATACAGAGAGTTCGCTTGCATCGACACTAAAAGTTGCAGAGATGCTATCTGACGACTTGCAAAATAAGACTTACGAGGCAGAATCTTTGGCTCGTGACCTTTTGA
>NC_090728.1:141511315-141526315 GCF_036898095.1 Palaemon carinicauda
CATTTTACGGAAGCATGTGAGAATTTCCTTGATGCCTGCCGTTTTCAAAGGTGTAACATCCTCCTCATCACCGCTAGAGCACTGCTCTTGAACATCACTCACTTGCATCATCTCTAACTCCTTCAGGTCGTCCGTCGTCAACTCCTCGTGGTGCTCCTCGATAAGTTCATCTATATCCTCCGCGCTAACTTCCAGCCCCATGGATGTACCAAGATGTATGATAACAGCTACCTCAGACTGCTGAATTGGTTCAGGATCGTCCACGATCTCGGCTTCACCTCCAGGCTTCCGAACCCCTCAAAGTCTCGTGCAGAGACAGCATCAGGCCACAGCTTCCTCCAAGATGAGTTCAGGGTACGCCTCGAAACTTCCTGCCAAGCGAGATCGATGAGTTTGAGGCATATCACGATGTTAAAGTGATCTTTCCAAAATTCACGCAGAGTGAGGTTGTACTCTCTGTGACTTGGAAACATCTCTGGAAGAGATGCTTCGTGTGCAATTTTTTAAAATTTTAAATAACTTGCTGGTCCATGGGCTGGAGGAGAGGGGGTGGTGTTAGGCGGTAGATGTAGGACCTTTATGAAGGAATATTCGGCCAGAATATATTCCTCGAGGCCAGGAGGGTGAGCTGGAGCATTGTCCAACACCAGCAGACATTTCATTGGGAGGCGCTTTTCTTCCAAATATTTTCGGACAGTCGGATCGAAGCAGATATTCACCCAATCAATGAAAAGTTGCCGCGTTACCCAGGCTTTAGCATTCGCCCTCCACATCACGGGAAGGTTCTCCTTGATGACTTTGTGGGCTTTAAAGGCTCGGGGATTTCTGAATGGTACACCAGCAGGGGCTTTATCTTGCAGTCCCCACCGGCGTTTGCACAAAAAGCAAGGGTAAGCCTGTCCTTCATAGGCTTATGTCCAGGTAGCCTCTTCTCCTCCGCCGTGATGAACGTCCGACGAGGCATTTTCTTCCAAAAAAGTCCAGTTCCGTCGCAATTGAAAACTTGCTGCGAACTGTAGCCTTCCTGCAGAGTCAACTCATCGAACGGTTTTAACAAAGGCTTCGGCGGCCTTCGTTTCCGAGCTGGCTGCCTCCCCATGCCGTACCACTGAATGGATGCCAGTCCTTTTCTTGAATTTCTCGAACCACCTACGAGAAGCCTTGAACTCTGGTGGTTCCTGCTGGGATATTCCTTCTCCTGCCCCTTCTTCGGCCTGAGAACGCACAAGATCACCGAAAATGGTGGAGGCCTTCTGGCAAATTGTAGTCTCAGTGATGGTGTCTCTTGAGATCTCTTTGTCCTTGATCCACACAAGAAGCAGCCTCTCCATCTCGTCATGCATGTGGGTTCTCTTGTTGAGAAAATAATGACGCCCTTAGAAGGTGTCGCTGCTTTTATGGCCGCCTTCTGCTTCAGGATGGTGCCTATCGTAGATGGATTCCGGCCATACTCCTTGGCGATCGCACTTAAACGCATGCCATACTCGTACTTTTATACAATTTCAAGTTTCGTCTCCATCGAGAGCATTGTCTTCTTCTTCTTTCCTTCGGCAACATTCTTGGGACCCATTGCTACAGTAATACATAATATAATACACTACGTACGTTATATACAGTGCTATGTATAGTAAACACTAATACAGTACAGTGCACAGTAACGAATGTTTATTAACGATAACACGTGGCGTACGGATGTACTGGATATTAACACTAAGTCAAACAAGCGAAAGCACACAATGTCTGTTAACGATACCGCGGTCGGAACGAAAAGGGAGAGAGAGAGATGAAAGCCCATGTGTAAGCAAGCTGGGATAGTTGCCGACCAATAGGAGAGCAGGATCTTATGGCGTCAGCTAGCGTCTGAGTAGGGAGATAACCAATGGGTGAGCGGGAGGCTGTAAGTGAGTCTACCCAAGTTCAAAGTCTGGCGGCGCGCGCTTTTTAAAATTACTCTTGGCGAAGAGTTGGGATCTCGTAAGGTTTTCGTATCCTGAAATTTTATTCATATACTGGGGTATAAAAATCTTCGAATCACTTTTCGCATCCTCAATTTTTCGTAAGCAGAAACTTTCGTACCAAGAGGTATCACTGTATATATATATATATATTATATATATATATATATATATATATATATATATATATATATATATATATATATATATATATATATATATATATATATATATATATATATATATATATATATATATATATATGTGTGTGTGTGTGTGTGTGTGTGTATGTATGTATGTATTCGAATGAGCCATGTATTTTTGATATATTAATGTCTGGATTGCGAAATCATACAAAAACAAGAGCTTGTGACCCGCCGGGAATCGAACCCTGGTCTGACAAGCTTGTATAGACAGTGACTACCACCGGGCCACTGTCTATATAAGCTTGTCGGACCAGGGTTCGATTCCCAGCCGGTCACAAGCTCTTGTCTTTGAGTAATTTCACCTGGGGCTTTAATCCCGAGGTCGTTAAGAGAATCCAGACATTAATATATCAAAAATATATGGCTCATTTGAATTTGAAAAACACGTCTAAATGTGCAAAACTTCAACATATGTATGTATATGTATATATAAGTATATTTATATGTATACATATATGTATATATACATATATATATATATATATATATATATATATATATATATATATATATATATATATATATATATATATATATATATATATATATATGTGTGTGTGTGTGTGTGTGTGTGTGTGTGTACTATATATATATATATATATATATATATATATATATATATATATATATATATATATATATATATATATATATATATATATATATATATATATACACTTACATGCTTATGCATATATACACACCTACATAAACATACATACATTTATGTGTATATATATATATATATATATATATATATATATATATATATATATATATATATATATATATATATATATATATATATATATATATATATATATATATATATAATATATAATATATTATATATATATATATGCATAAATATATATATATATATATATATATATATATATATATATATATATATATATATATATATATATATATATATATATATATATATATATATATGACGATTTTACGGCTGACGTGTTGGTTTTAGATTTACATAGTCACGATTTTAACAAATCTATAAAACTTTCACATAATATGCTTATAGAAAACAAAGCGTGTATCAGCATATAGCAGGTGCTGTAATAGTCTGTCACCGGATGACTTCAATCGACTCTACTGAAATTATCAATCTACTGTTGAAGGTGAAATCAATGCGACTCTAAAACGTGACCCTATTTAAAACTTAGAGACCATCCAGATGCGAAGAAATCATTCGGGAAATTTCACTCGGTTTTATTTCATTCGTGTTTAGCGCTTTAATGTTTGACTGGAGATAATACTGAAAGGTTCAGATTTTTATTTCAGAAAGCAATTGGCTTTTCATCTACTGCAAAAGATCTTGAAATTACTTGGAAATATCCATCTACTAAATCGCCATGAAATGTTGTATGCAGACTTTACTCGTGAATGTGCACAATAATTGTTCCTATACTGTTATGCACTGAATGATATATTTCGAAATGAATGTAATGCCCAATATATAATAATCTACAGAACTCTGTAGGGAAATATATTCGACATTTCTTCTGAATTGCATTATGATAATCCTCTCATTATATGTAATATTCTATGGAAAGTATTGACAATAATATATACCATAGCTTGTAGAATAACAGGAGAAGTAATTTTATGACCCACTGTATACACCAAGATATTTTGATTTGAATACTAACCCAGTTCTGATATTTATAATTTCTATGGTTCTTTTTAAGGACATTATTTCAATCATCATATCACTCACAGGCTTTTTTATCAGGTTTGTAGATCCAATCTTGAAATTTATTTTCATCGAACTACTCTATATGAAACTTAAAAATGATTTTGTAGTAATCAAGGAAAGTGTAAGTTTAAAACTTCTTTTTACACTGTGACCATCTTACTTTGGTCTTTCCAAACTCTTTAATGAATAAAAATGAACACATGCTAGAGAGAGAGAGAGAGAGAGAGAGAGAGAGAGAGAGAGAGAGAGAGAGAGAGAGAGAGAGAGAGAGAGAGAGAGATGGTAGTGAATGGAGAATGAGAGGCGATGTTTTCAGGCTTCAGATTATAAACAAAGATAGATTGTGCCTTAAGTAACATTTTTTGTAGTCTATCGAGATATTTTCATGATATAGATTACGTAAAGAAAATTTATTATGCCTTGTTTTTCTATTTTTAAGTATATTTTGTCTTCACTGCTGAACTTCATTATTGGCAAAATTTTTCAGATGCCGTTTTGGTTAGTTTCTTAAAATAATTCTTATTTAGTACTAGTCATTATTGCCAATAGATATCGGTTCTAATTAAAGTTACATCGAATGTCAAAATGTACATCTGAATATCTTTGTTTCAGTTCACCAGCGGTGAGTTGGTTCAGTGTACAGAGATGACATTTTGAATGTGTATCGAGCACCCAATTCCTAAAATCTTACACCTTCCTCTGCAAATATGTATACTTAATATTAAGGCTTTTAAGAGGAAACTGAAGACTTTCTAATTCCGCGAGTGTTTTGACAGTGATGATCAAACAGTAAGCAAACAATACGCATTGTGTAATGTTGAATGCTTCCTAATGAACATCATAAAACGACAGTAGAGGTCCTGTAGAGAGCAGGATAATACTGGTAGAAAGTAGAGTTCCCTTGCTGTACGGGACCAGATAAGCAAAAAGTAAGTAAGTACTTGACGATTCACAGAAGTTCCTAAGAGATTAGCGTGTCTTGAATTATTCATGGACAAATCAAAATTAGATATATTCCAGATTAACGACTTCTCTCGTGTTTTCTTTAATGATTATCATCATTGTTCTAGCTCTTCTAACTTTTTATGGTACAGCGATCTGGATTTCCCCACAGTTACACCATGACGCTAAGCCATATTTCCCAAGTTTATAATTTTAAATATTTAACTTAGCTGGTGGATATATATGTAGCTAACATCTCCGACGGTCGACAGATTAAAAAAACTCGTGAGCGATCACCGTGGTGGTTGCTGGGTGTGAACACTAGCGCCAACTGCCGGCAGGATACCACATATATTTCCCTAGGAATTCAGTTCTTCTCTGTCGGTTGAAACGACAACATTGGTTCCGCTCGCGCTTAACCTCAAAGTTTTCAGCTAATTGGTGAAGTACTTTTTTCATGGTTTTATGGCTTTCACCGTGTTGTTTCTCACTCCCTTTTCGTCACCGCAAGGGACCTCCTCATTTGGTCAAAGGCAAGAAACATCTCTCTTTTGATGAGATTCGTGCAAGGAGAAATGAATGTCTTAGCGGACTGCCTCAGCAGAAGAGGACAAGTCATCTCCACGGAGTGGACGTTGCACAAGAATGTGTGGGAGAAGCTATGGATAACATGGGGTCAACCCACCATAGATCTGTTTGCGACTTCACTGACAATGAGGCTCCCAACTTACCGCTCTCCATTTACAGATCCAGAGGCAGCCCACATAGACGCTTTCCTTCTGGACTGGTCTCACCTAGACATATATGACTTCCCACCATTCAAGATCCTAAACAAGGTTCTTCATAAGTTCGCCTCTCACGAAGGGACCAGGTTGACGTTGGTTGCTCCCCTCTGGCCGTCTAGAAAATGGTTCACAGAGGTAATTCTATGGCTGGTGGACATTCCAAGAAGTTTACCGTTACGGATGGATATCCTGCATCAACGTCATGTAAAAAGATTTCATTAAAGTCTCCCCGTGCTTCGTCTAACTGCCTTCAGACTATCAAAATACTCTCTAGAGCTCGAGGGTTTTTGAAGGAGGCCGCTAGAGCGATCGCAAGGACTAGAAGGTCCTCTACCATCAGGATCTACCAATCTAAATGGGAGGCATTTAGAGACTGGTGCAAGTCCTCCTCTATTTCCTCTTCCAATACCACTGTAGCACAGATTGCAGACTTTCTACTTTATCTTATAAATGATCGCATCCTTTCTACCTCAACCATTAAAGGCTACAGTAGCATGTTAGCTTCAGTATTTAGGTATAGAAATTTAGATCTGTCTAATAATAAAGAACTTCAAGACCTTCTTAAGTCTTTTGAGACTTCCAAGGAGCGTCAGATCACTACTCCTGCTTGGAATTTAACGTGGTCCTTAAATTCCTTATGTCTGAAAGGTTTGAGCCGTTGAATTCAACCTCACTCAAAGATCTTACACTCAAAACTCTCTTTTTAGTGAGGTTGGCTACCACAAAGAGAGTTAGCAAAGTACATGCCTTCAGCAAAAATATCGGCTTCTGCTCTAATAAAACAGTATGCTCACTTCAGCTTGGTTTTTTAGCCCAAAATGAATGACCATCTCGTCCATGGCCTAAATCGTTTGAACTATCCAGTCTATCTGAAGTTGTTGGGAACGAAATTAAGAGTCCTGTGCCCTGTAAGAGCTCTTAAATTTTATATTAATAGAACCAAAACGCTGCGAGGTAATTCAGAGGCTTTATGGTGTCCAGTTAAAAAGCCCTCCTTACCGATGTCGAAAAATGCGTTGTCATATTTTATTAGACTTTTAATTAGAGAGGCTCACTCTCATTTAAGTGATAATGACCTGAAATTGCTTAAGGTTAAAACTCATGAAGTTAGAGCGGTGGTAACTTCAGTAGCCTTCAAACAAAATAGATCCATTAGAACCATTATGGACGCAACCTTTTGGAGGAGTAAATCGGTGTTAGCTTCACTTTATTTAAAAAATGTCCAGACTCTTTATGAGGACTGCTACACGTTGGGACCATTCGTAGCAGTGAGGGCAGTAGTGGGTGAAGGTTCTACCACTACATTCCCTTAGTCCCAATATCCTTTTTCTTCTCTTGAAACTTTTAATATTTTGGGTTTACGTGGAGACTAATAAGTCTTCCGCAATCTTTTGATTTGGCGGGTGGTCAAACTTGTTTCTTGAGAGCGCCCAGATCAAGGGTATTGATGAGTTCCTTTCATAGGGGTGTTCACCCTAAATATAACAGCTCCTAGAAGTCTTTCAGCACCCTGAGTGGAACGCTGGGCTTCATAGGGATAGCGGACTAATGAGGCAGAGTAATCATCAGAGTCAGCTTCCTTATCAAGTACAAATACTTAAGTTGGTTTTTTGGATAATTGTCAAAAACTCTTGAGCTTATATTCCTTTAATGTTTAATACTAGTCTCTACCCTCCACCAAGGGTGTGAATCAGCTACATATATATCCACCGGCTAAGTTAAATATTTAAAAATTATATTTTCAATTTAAAATAAATTTCTGAATATACTTACCCAGTGGATATAATTGAAGCTCCCCCCCCCCTCCTCCCCGATAGAGACCCTACGGACTGAGAAGAACTGAATTCCTGGGGAAATATATGCGGTATCCTGCCGGAAGTTGGCGCTAGTGTTCACACCCAGCAACCACCACGGTGATCGCTTGCGAGTTTTTTTTAATCTGTCGACCGTCGGAGACGTTAGCTACATATATATCCACCGGTAAGTATATTCAAAAATTTATTTTAAATTGAAAATATAATTTTTGAATTATATTTTGAGTGAATTGATTGATGGCATTAAGTACACCAAAGTATAAAAAAAGAAGACCTTTATCAAATAAATTAGGTAATATCTTTTGAAAAAAGGTTATTTTTAAAACCTCGATGATGATGCCAATATAAGGCTTTAATATGTAAAGTTAAGGGAAGCCTCCTGGCTGGCTAGTTCAGTGGTAAGGTGTTGCCTAGCATTTGCATGGCATCCCAGCCCAGAATTGTAAATTTAAAGCTATTTACCCTTTTGTTTGAGGGTAAGCTCGGGCATACTATTCTATCTAATTCATCTTCCTTTAGTTTTGTTGAAGTTTTTTATAATTTATATAGGGAATATTTATTTCAATGCGGTTACTATTCTTAAAATATATTTTTCCTTGTTTCCTTTCCTTACTGGGCTATTTTCCCTTTGGGGGCCCCTGGGCTTATAGCATCCTGTGTTTCCAACTAGGGTTATAGCTTAGCAAGTAATAATAATAATAATAATAATAATAATAACAATAATAATAATAATAATAATAGGCCACTTCTCCGTTTGGGCACCATAGTGGTGGGTTGGGCTTGTCAGGCTGACGTTCTGGTGAGTATCTATTCTAACTAAATTTGAGCTACTCTGAACAGTGTAAGATATGAATTAAGTATATTCAATAAATTGGGTGTAATGGAAACAAGTAAAACCCGTCCTTTATAAAGAACTCAATGAGGCTCAAGTGATAAACGTTCTGATGTTATATGAAGAAATACTTGTATAAGATTCAGTGCCACCAGAGATTACTTAAGGAGCAAATACATATTATGGAAGACCGAAAAGTCAGCAATGTTTCGAATAGAATCAATAGAAAACTTTATAAAGAGTTTGTTGATAAACAGGAGATAAGAAGGTAAAAAAAGCTAGTGTAACGTCGTCAAGATTACACGTTAGCAAACATTAAAAGTTCCCTCTAATTATCTTAATTATAAATTGTTTGATTTCATTCTAATTATCTTATCATAAAATGTTTAGTAATGTAAAAATAACTCTTGATTCGTTACCCAAAGGGAGAAAAATTTCATGGTATAAAGCAGCTTGTTTAAACTGCCAGACTTGCATTATATTGCAAATGAAAGGAGGGGTAACATTTTTGTTCAAAATATTTTTTTTTTTATCTCTGGAACGTGTATTGACTTTTGTGAAAACCAGTACAAAGCATAAAGGTGTTAAGCCATATTCTAAATTGATAGTGGAAATTGGTCCATTAATGCAACTCTTATGGCAAAATGAAGCAAAAGTATAATTTTGTGCATATTTTCTCGCGTGAAAACATTGAAAAACTAAACTAAATAAAACATAAGATTAAATGAAACCGTTATATTTTTTGCGACCGTACTCAATTTATTAGTAACATATCCTGACTTAACAGTTTACTGTTAAACAGTAAAAGATTTCGATTTAATCCATCACAGGTTGTTGCTGTTAGTCATATTGACATTTACAATTTAGAGAATACATATTGGTAAAACAGAATAGCAGAGAGTACTGCTTCGCCAGTAACATTCGTTCGATGAATTAGTCAGAAAAATAATAATTTGAGAGAAATAGTAACAAGTACCGATACATTTCAGTACAAAATGTCGATAGATGTGTTACTGACGTAAAAGTATTGCATTTTTGGGGGAATCATCCGCGTATTGCATACCTTTCTTTTGTCTTTTTAAATTCCAATCGTTATTGGCCAACTTTTCACTGCATTCTCTTTCAGATCCTCTTTCTTTCTTTAAATGTTTAGTCATTCACCGAAATTACCGCGTGATTAAATAGTTATGTGAAATTGTATTTCATATCATTGCGTAAAATGCAGCAATATCATTAAATTCCACACGTAACTAGTACATATGATATTCTGTTTACCGAATAAATGTTGATTTTCAAAAGCTGAATTAGGGAAAGATTTACTAAAGGCAAAATTTATTTGATATCTACTGTATATTTCCCATTTTTGATAATACGTAAGATTAAATAGCCATTTACTTGTCAATATATACCATTTTGTATTATATGAAATGAAATTGCCTTCAGGGTAGTATATGTACAGTACCTTATCTTTAATTGCGACACAGATGGGAGGCGGCCTCTTGATACAAAGCCTTTGGCATTCTGTTAGATTTCAATTAGTCTTCTTCTCTTGGGTACAGACAGGAATTCATCATCTCTTATCTTCTCTACTTCGCTATTTCCTCGCAACATCTGAGATAGTCTGGCATTCAACATAAAATTTCTAAAATTATCTATATTATGGATTTTTGGAATTTTCAGGCGAGAGAGTTGCGGGACATAAGAAACAGACAGACTTTTAAGGGCATCTACCCTTATCTGTAAAATTTCTTTATCTCCTTTCATGAGAAGACTGTGTTATACAGATGGTAATCTGTTGAGCTGTTGCTTACATTTAGAGACTGACACGACACAATTCTTATACATTTCTCCTTTTATGTAATCGTGCATATTTGAGATAGAAGACAGAAATTAATGTCAGTAGCTCAGCATTTCTCATTTACTTCACCGGGCTGAAGTTTTGTCAATATCCTGCGGGCCGGTGTGACCCTTTTATTAATAAGTCTCTTGTTTCTAAGTTTTATCAGCTAAATGGATCTTTTCAGCCCAATTTATGCTTAATAATTTGCTCTTAGATTATCTCAGTAATTGGAAATAAACCAAATGGTCTTATGGAGACTAGATGGGAATGGATATACTTTTATAACTTATTGTTATACCCCATTATTTTCATATTTTTATATTTTTTTTTTTTCATTTGTAAAAGTCAGGTTTTTTCATAAAAAATTATGACATTTTTGTTATCATTCCTCAGAGACTTCCAAACATTTCTATAATTTTTCCCCGTTATTTTCTTCCTCCAGTATTTCTTAAATGGAAGTGTATCCTCATTGGTATTCCATCTGAATAGGCAAGAAGACAGATGATTACTCAACTACTTGATACTTATTCAAAAGATTCCTGTTTACTTACACTAATGGAAAAAAAAAATTGATATCTGAAGTATATTCAGTAAAAAGAAACTAATATCGAAATAGCCTCTCTCTCTCTCTCTCTCTCTCTCTCTCTCTCTCTCTCTCTCTCTCTAGTGATTTCCTTTAAAAGAATTATGTTCTTGTACCGTGAATTGCTAGACAGTATGCCATTGCCACCACTCGCTTGTCGAGTCTTCCACATCGCTTTCCTTCCGTTGTAAAAGAAAAAAAAAACGGATTGAAGAGGGCTCCGGTCTGGCCAGTCTTTTTCTTCACCCTCTTAACATCAAGGATAAGTCTCTCTCTCTCTCTCTCTCTCTCTCTCTCTCTCTCTCTCTCTCTCTCTCTCTCTCTCTCTCTCTCTCTTTATGAGATCATTCTTATTGACAAGCATCCATACAAAAAATCCAATTTATTTATTCCATTCTTTTTTATGTGCAGAACTGAACCAATTTAATAACGATTGTAACTCTCTTTTTCATAGATTAAAAAGTTGATGTTTATAATATTGAAACCAAATCAATATAGCAAATATAAATGTGATCTGTTTTATCTATAGTATTACCTAAATTTTGAGGAACCAACCGTAGACTGCTAGAAACCATTAATTTCCTTGCTTATAAGAACCCTGTGTTTCTAATTACGATGTAAATGATATATATATATATATATATATATATATATATATATATATATATATATATATATATATATATATATATATATATATATATATATATATATATATATACATATATATATATATATATATATATATATATATATATATATATATATATATATATATATATATGTATATGTATATGTATATATATATATATATATATATATATATATATATATATATATATATATATATATATATATATATATCTATAAATATATATATATATATATATATATATATATATATATATATATATATATATATATCTGTGTGTGTGTGTGTGTGTGTGTGTGTATAGATGTATATGTATATATATTTCAAATGTTAAAGTCCTTTATTTAGTAACTTTATATTTTGTTATTGATAAGCAGGTTTTTATACACGAAATATTTAATGGAAGAATGCATGTACAAAGCGGAATACCTGAATTTCATGAAAAATAGCTATGAATGAAAAAGGGTTAGAAAAAACCAAGTGCTGAAGTGGTTAAAGCAATTTTTATCCATTCACTAGAATATTGGTAACGTATTTTTTTCAAGCTGCGACAGAAATGATAGGGAGGAAAGCATTTGGTTTTTGACTCTACTCGGAAAGAAAGGTGAAAATATACTTGCTGAGGTATATATATATATATATATATATATATATATATATATATATATATATATATATATATATATATATATATATATATATATATATATATATATATATATATATATAAAGAGAGAGCGAGAGAGAGAGACGATACCCTAATGTTAAGTTCTCTCATTGTGCTACCGTTTACTCATTCAATAATGATTGCGAGGTTAAAATAAAGTATTTGATTTGCAATATGTTTGCATTTACATGTAGTATAATGCAACCGGAATTAAAATAATGTTTTTCTATCTCAAACAATAAGTCTCTGGGTTTATGGTGTCCCGGTACCCCCCGGAAAATAAACAAAGGGTTGATGAATTTATATATAATATATTTTGTAAGAATATTTTTCCCAAAGATTCGGGAGGTTTTAATACTCTAGATAAAAGCTGTTGAATAGGGCGGTTAGAGAACCTGCGAAAAGTAAACTTACTGATCTTCCTTTTTCCATATATTTGAAATTGACAAGTCAGTTGGTCAATAATTATTTTCAAATAATCTTATATGAACATAGTTTTTAGTTGTTCTTCATTCCTGCATACACAATTCCTTTATAAGGCTCTCATCTTCAAATCTCATCTTAAGACAGAGCTGAGGTACTGAATAACTTGGCAATTCCAGTTCAGGATAGTCACCATATTTCCCCAAATCAAATAGAGTAGATTGTTACGCATTCCCAATTTTATTCTGAAGGTCCTTCCAGGCGCCAGCACCAACATTCCATCCACTCATTAATTTTACGCTTCATTGCAGCCCATTGCTGTTCCTCTTCAAGTTAATGATTTTTGTCTTCCTCAAATTATGTTTTTGGTTCGGTTTATCTCTTGTGTTCGTTTGAAGAACTATGATGAAAACCAGTTCACTGAGTAATCCATTCTAGATGATATTTTTTGTCTGCTTCGATGAATATTATTGGTAGAGACATTACACCAGATCCCCATCTATACTTATCTCAAAAGATCTTCATCCTTTGGGATTTATCGAAGTCCCTCCAATATCTCTCGTGGAAATTCAGAAAGGACGGACACTAGGATACGGAGGAAGCAAATAAAGGTTGCTATCAAATGATTGGGCACTTTCGTGTCGTTCCTTTACCAATACATGACGTTTTATATATATATATATATATGTATATATATATATATATATATATATATATATATATATATATATATATATATATATATATATATATATATATATATATATATATTCGTAATTAAATTGCTCAGACGTCTGTTTATTTAATTTATTCTGATATTAGAAATTAAACTCTGCAAGGCCCCACCCAATTAAGAATATTTTAATCCATTCCACGATGGGAATTCAACAAATCATTGTAAGTCTGTCTTTTTATTTTCTTTGTATTCTGTTGCCATCCTAACTGAATTGGTCACACGAATTCACTTTTATTTGCCTTTTTTTCATCCTGTGCAGTGCTAACAGAGCACTTTGGGAATCGTAATAAACGCGTTGCTTAGGGGTAGTTACAGCGTTCTATCGTCCCCAAGGTTGATCCCCCTTCTCCACCCCCCCCCCCACCCTTCATTCAATGAATAGCCTCCTTATCCCAGTGATGGATCATTATCCCATTGCTCGAATCCATCCTCTATGATGTGATATAGTCTACTGTTGCCCATTGACTAACAAATGAAATAGTTAATGGCTGCAGTTTGCATATGGCAGTCTCTAATTCCCCTATTTTTTTAGCTTTTTATTATTTGCAAACACATTGTCCCTTTTCATGACCGCCCAAAGGCTTTGGTTTATCAATCCTGCATGATCATTCTGAACCTGTTCATTTAGTTGAGAATTTCCGTAAATCTGGTCACAATATTTCAAATGCTATAAATTAGAATGTTTATAATCACTGTTCGTTAGGTTGATAGCTTGATCAACAGTATGATTAGATATCTTTTGTTCTTTGAAGTTTTTTCAATAATCGGAAACGCAATTATTCAACACTAACAATGGTTTCGGTAATTGGTGCCCCACCCCACCCACAAAGAGTCTTTCCTCTTCCTCTGTTGTTTACTATCTCATACAGACGTAATAATGATCGATATATATATATATATATATATATATATATATATATATATATATATATATATATATATATATTTATATATATATATATATATATATATATATATATATATATATATATATATATATATATATGTGTGTGTGTGTATATATATATATATATATATATATATATATATATATATATATATATATATATATATATATATATATATATATATATATATATATATATATATATATATATACATATATATATATATATATATATATATATATATATATATATATATATATATATATGTGTGTGTGTGTGTGTGTATATATATATATATATATATATATATATATATATATATATATATATATATATATATATATATATATATATATATATATAGTTTATATGTACTTATGTATATATATACATATAAAAACACAAGTTATCCATTCTGAATGGGAAACACATACACGGTAAAAAGTATTTACAGACCGTTTATAAACTTTGTTCCCAAAGAGTTTCCCTGTGTGGACATCTCTTAAAGATAGAACTGTGAACATAACAAAAGAATTTTAAGTTTTACAGAAGCACAACTAACTTTTAGTACTAAAATAGAATTTTCATGGTCTAAAGAGTAACAGACATAAAATAGGTAAACATATCCAGTGAAGTTTTTCTCCTTTCCATATCTGTGCAAGAATTGTCATAAATAGTTAACGAGTTATGCTGATGTTTTTTTTTTTTTTTTTTTAGAATTATAGACATCTTTTGATGACTGCATTACTAAGTTGAGGCGTTGCACACAAGGTAATTTGCAGTCACTAGCTTTACAGATATCTCATAATCACCATCTACGCGTATTGATGCAAATGGCCACAGTTACATTTCTACATTTCATCAGTCTTCTCTATCTTGACTTTTCTAATCAATACTTCCCCATGTATGATCTACTACTTCAGGATTCGTAAAAATA
>NC_090728.1:141531315-141538815 GCF_036898095.1 Palaemon carinicauda
TTTGCAGGAGTACTTTGAGTTAAGTGTAATGTGCTCTACTATAAGATTCAGGGCCTCTGTAACACGTTTTTTTGGACTTTGCTCCTTAACAAAGCATCGGATGTAGCTGAAAGTTGACATATGTATATTTTACAAACACACACAAATTTTGTCAGCATTATCAATAACCTAAACCCAATAGTTTGAATTTTTATAGAGTAAAAATGATCTAGCCGACGCCATGGCCTGTGATAACGAGCCAAGAGTCGAAAACATTCATTACGTAAGCAATGTAAACAGCTTTGGACAAAATTTTTCCCCGCCCATCCACCAGACACCCATTCACCTTCTTCCATCGACTCTGAAACCCATAACATTCAAGAATGGCTAACAGGATCTGGAATTGCCCCCGTGGTTGCAAAACTGCATTTGTCTTACGACTTGCAACTTTTTACAGTCAAGAGAAAGCCCGTGGCCATATTTACTATAGCCTGAATAGGTAATTATCCAGTTTCTAGTTTAAATCCAATGTTTATGGTCTGATTTGTACCTAGCGTAACATAATTATAATACTTGTAATGTCATTCGAGCTTTTGAACATTTCCATTAACTATTCACTATGCCACCAAGAGAGAGAGAAAGAGAGAGATTGTATGTAAACAGTCTTTATATAACTATTTTGGTTAAAATAAGATTTTTTGTGCTAAAATCTCCACCAGACCAACGGATCATCCGATATAATTTCTTTTCTTCTTCTTAAGCCGTACGACCGTGTTGGCTATGTTTTGGGCATGACTGCATTTTGTAAGTAAATCATGAATAGTTTTAGGAGTTTTATTTGTACATCTAATGGGAATTTATAGAAGTAAAGTAAACATAATTAATTTATCCTTTAAAATAATTACTACGTGTAGCAAACTAATAGTAGTAAAGATGATAATGCAATGAAGGAATGATACCATACTTTATCTTTAGCTTCATCAACGGCAATAACATACCCAGTTGTCATAATTTATCAGCTTAATGAAATAACCTATCATCTAATGTTAAACTTAATTTCTGAGGAGTCCATGGCTTATTGCACAGTG
Source organism: Palaemon carinicauda (assembly GCF_036898095.1). NCBI lineage: Eukaryota > Metazoa > Arthropoda > Malacostraca > Decapoda > Palaemonidae > Palaemon > Palaemon carinicauda. Next base: position 141,532,383 of record NC_090728.1, read on the forward strand.
AAAAAAACATGACAAAGACTTTATGAATGGCGGAACGATACATAAATGTGGGTGGGGTATCTGTGCTAGCGTAGTAATACTACTGTAGCAGTAGTGCCCCAACAGTAGTATACATGAATTAAACGTTTAGGCCAACTGCTGGGATCCTTGAGGATCATTTAGCACTTCTTACAACTACTCGAGAAATGAGTTTTTATAGCCAGAATTTAAATTTTCTGATCCAACAATGCCCATGATAGCCTTCAGTGTTATCCTGAATTATAACGAGGCCAAAGTGGGTGGATCCTCATGAAGTCATCATTCTGACAATAATTATTGGTGAAGGTTTAAAGCAAAAATACGGTACCAGCTATCTTTTTTTTTACAGTAAATAGCTAGGTAGATAGACAATGAATAGAAATTGCTTGACATTGGATATAGCAGTTATCAAATCAAGCTGGTCTACTACGTTTTTGAAAATTACCAACTATTCCATACACTTTGTCAATCTGATTGTGACCTATAAAGTAGACTGTAATTTCTTAGGAAACTTATTTTGGGAGTTAGACAAATAATCGAAGTGTTTTTGGATGTATTAACATATTTTTTTCGTTTGTTCATTATGACAATTCTCAGTGGAGAGGTTTCAGAGTTCATAAAGGTGTACGGCTTTGCTTTTATTTACACTTTTGTGTTATTGTTGGCAGAGGTATAGCCTTCGTTACGTATAACCAATCATCAATCGAGAAAGAGAGAAGAAATGCCGTCATACGTTACGTAACTAGTGCGTTCGAAACCTTTCCTCCGAGTAAGTTGGCCTGTCTTCAAAAATCGTCACTTTTACTTAATAAAGTACCAAATTTATTCAACCTACGTAATGCAGAATATAGTCAAAATTTATGTGTAGATATAATGTGTATTCAGAATAAGCGTTATATTTATCAAATTCATAGAAAAAAAGTTATTGCGAAAAAACCGTGTTACAGAAGCCCTGAATCTCATAGTAGATGTTTTTTTTTTATTTACCCCACTTTCCTCATTAAGACTTTTTTATATACTTTCGTATTATTGAGGATATTTTTGATATTTAGTCATTTCTTAACGTTTTCACTGATTGCTATCCATATATTGATAAATACATAGATTTATCTACATAAATACCTACCTATATATTGAACGGACCAGATTCCAGTAGTTTGTCAGTAATCTCCTCATGAAAAAGCTAACAGTAAAATTTATGATAAAATATCTATTCTAATGTACAATGCACTCTGCAACTCGAACTATTAAAAAGTTAGCAATAGAGAAAAAGCAAAATTAAAAAGTTAGTGATAATGAATAGATATCCCAAATAGACATAAAATGGTACAAGGGGCGGGGGAGTAAATCCTCTTCAAGTAGATAAGTATACTGATAAAGAGGCATAAGGGGAAAGAGGGAGTGGACAAGTATCACACGTGAATTTGCATTAACAATTCTTGATAATTGAATCTCTTTATTTCAAACAATACTTTAGAAATCGTTTTAATTTCATAGTGTGGAGAGACCTAAACTTTTTCAGTCGTTGATTTAAAAAATAATTTTTAACTTTATCGTGTGTACTGTAGACACCTAAGCTTTTTTAGTAATTTAATTTAAAGAAATGGTTTTAAATTTACCATATATAGAGACCTAAGCTTACTTAGCCCAAGGGCTCCAACAGAGAAAAATAGCTCAGTGAGGAAAGGAAATAAGGAAATAAATAAATCAAAAGCGAAGCAATAAACAACTAAAATAAGATATTTTAAGAACAGTGATAACACCAGAAGAGATCTTTCATGTATAAACTACAGTATACTTATATCAGCCTCTTCAGCATAAAAACAGTTGCTGCAAGTTTGAACTTCTGAAGTTCCATCGAATCAACTACCTTATTAGGAAGGTCATTCCACAACTTGGTCACAGTAAGAATAAAACTTCCTGCGTATTATTGAGCCTCGTGATGGAGAAGGCCTGGCTAGTAGACGAAACTGCATACCTAATATTACAAACAAGATGAAAATGTCCGGTAAAATCTGAATGAAAAAGATGGTCAGAATTATGAAAAATCATAAGCAACATGCGTAACAAACTAATTGAACGACGGAGCCAGAGATTAATATCTAGATCAGGAAAAGAAAATTTAATAGACCGTAAGTTGATCTGCAATATGAATAATAGTAAATGAGGGCGTTACTAATATTGATTGTCAGCCATGTTTAAACCCACGAAACAGCAAAACAATTTGGTACTACGACAATTATTTTCAATGATTGGCGGGAAGAAAATCAGTGTTTTAGGAAGGTTTGGTTAAAAGAAATTATTGGAAGGAGACGTTATGCTTATAACTTAATGTTTCTATGAAGAAATAGAAAAGTAAGAAAAAAAAATAACTGACTGGATAGAGTTGGAGATGTTCTAACAGGTCATTAACATTCAAGGTGATTGTTTACGAAATATAGTGACATAGTGTATATGAAAGGGCCTATGATTCTTTTTTAGCCACATGAATTGAGTGATGGTGAGACAGATGTTTTGGCCGGGCTTTGTAATTAATTTTGTACTTGAGGAAATAATTTAACTTTTTAGTCTTAAGGTTGTGGTGGCCGATGTGGTAACGTCCCTGACTGGTGAACACCAGACTGGGGTTAATCCGGCTAAAACTTGCGAGTTCCTTTGGTCGCTTCAATCTCACCGTCCTTGTGAACTAAGGATGGGGGGCAGGAGACTATAGGTCTATCTGATGATTCAGCAGCAGCCATTGCCAGGCCCTCCTTGGACCTAGCTTGGGTGGAGAGGGGGGGTGTAGGAGTTGATCATATGTAATGTAAATATGGTCAGTCTCTGGGGCATTGTCCTGCTCGATAGGGCAATGTCACTGTCCCTTCCTCAGCCATTCATGAGCGGCCTTTAAACATTCAACCTTCAATTGTTTGTTTACATTTGGTTTTACTTAAGAGATCAGATATTCTTGTGATGTATGAGATCTACCTGGAAAAAAGCTCTAAAATAAGGAAAAATCCAACCAAAGAAGTTCAGGTCCCCTCAGAATATTGATCCTACTCCCACGCATCCCAAAAGCCCTTTTACAACACTTCACAAACAGAGGATTGTTGTGGAAAAGCCATTACTCGCTATCAAATAAATTCAAACTGCTGCAAGATGTGAGATTCGGTTTTGTGGAAAATTTATAGTTTTCCCTGCAAGAAACCATCCTCGGTCTACAAATGGTCTCCTTATTATGATCTATTGCATACTGAACGCCCTCTGTCGTAAATTTCAGAAGCAACAGACACAAAATGCATGATCTAATCTTCAGCAACGGGAATGAAAAGCGAAGTAAAAAAGGAAAACTTCTGAAAATGAAAGAGAACTTCATATACTTGACTAGAGACCAACATGTGCTTTGTGTATGTATGGATGTAGGTATGCATGTATGTGCGTATGTATGTATGTGAGTATATACATATAAATAATATTGTGTGTATGTATGTATATATGTATGATATAAATGTAAAGCGTGAATGTATGGATGTATGTATGTTTATCTATCTATCTATCCATAAAAATAGATAAATATATATATATATATATATATATATATATATATATATATATATATATATATATATATATATATATATATATATATATATATATATGTATATATATATATATATATATATATATATATATATATATATATATATATATATATATATATATATATGTATATATATAATGTATATATATATATATATATATATATATATATATAATTTATATATATATATATATATATATATATATATATATATATATATATATATATATATATATATATATATATATATATATATATATAAGACTTGTTATGCTACTACCTACTGTACTTGTCATAATTGAATAGGTTTTTTTATGTCTACACGTATAAAACCTCTATAAAAATGTCAATTTAGATCTTAGTTCATGATTCAACGGATTCTTGTAATCTGTCTCACCATTATTAATTATAAGATTCACAATGCAATGTGTAATGGACAATTTATGAATTCCATAATCAAAAACCTAGATAATGACACAAGTGTGCCCTCTTCTGAGTGTCTGAGCAATGGAGTGCCATTTAGGTTAAGCGGAAAATGGCTTTATTATATCAGACCATCTTTGCAAATCTAACACGGGGCTTTTCATACAGTGGTCTTCAAAAAAAAAAAAAAATTGGCTTCGACAAAACACTGAAAGTGGTGACCAGACAAGAGAGACTATTAGTTTTGAGTACTTGCAGAGACAGGTGATTGACAGGTTTGTTCAACAAGCATTTAAAGTCACAGTAGGACGCTTCAGCGAGTGGCGCTGGTGTTCTGTAGATAGGGAAATTATCCTGCAACACCAACGCAGTCACCTTACAGCTTTCTTCTGCTTTATCTTGATTGTTTTTCATACTTATTCATTTTATATTTTTTGAATTTATTACTTGTAAGGTATTCTCTTGTGATATCTTCGGAATTCCAAAAGATATCAGCATTTTCCTTAATGGCGCAGCCTGTTTTGAATATAGTAGTTCAATGAAACTTAATTCAGTCTGTTTTTCTTAAAATCAGTGAGGAACGTTAAAATAGTGAAGCAATATCTCTTCCAAAATTATAAATCTCCTTCAGCATTTAGGTAGATCATCCGAATGAGTCAATGTCATGGATGTTTCTATACTTGTCAGCTTCGTTATCTAATCTCAAAAGACCTGACAAGTTATTGGGAAATGACAGACACTGACACCTTTATTCTCGGCTGTGTGTTAGACAGCTAAAAACCTGTTAACTGAAACTGCTTGATAAATGCTATTTACCTATTCCTTAGGGTACATTTTTATTAAGTCATGCCAAGGAATGCTTTTCTATAACTCAACATTGCTTGAATTGAGAAGACATTTTTTATCTGATGATTAAAATGAGGAATTCTTACTGTATATGGCAACCAAGTCCTCATTATTTCCTAGCAAGCATAACATTCTTTTGTAGACCCTTAATTGCAGTGCATCATGGACGTAGTCAATTCTTCACATGCGTTGAACAGTTAATATATTTTTACCTATATCCTTTTTTTCATTTCGAGCAACAAACTCTCAATAATACAATTTATAACTTGAAGTAATTTTTCAGTGGATCTAAAAAAAATGGTCATCGTTGTTTGCAGTAGGTGTATATCCCCTGATGGTAAAATAATTTCCATTCAAATATATTAAGCATTGATTTCAAATGATTTTTTCCAACATATATTGTAAATTATATTTTGCATCTTTTACATTATTATATTTCTATAGGAAACAAAGACTTATATTTCTATAGGAAACTAAGACTATCATAAGTCACTTTCAATGGCCCTCGGTTTCAACAAATAAAAATAAAGATTTTCTCTTTTGTATAAAAATAAAGATTTTCTCTTTTATAATACTTATTTAAGTGGTTATGATGTACGATCACGTTAAGAAATGAATTACTGCTTTCTAAAATATTTTGAATGATAAATGTACACAAAGATTCATGCATATACAAATGCATCAATGTTTAATTATCCATGTAAGATACTTGCCTCTACAATTTAAATTTTGTAATCCACATGTAATTATATATCTACGAATAGTAATTCATATGGCATTATAAATCTGAAAATAGTATTCGATATAAGATAGTTACGAATAATGAATTTTCTGCTTGCATGCACTTGCCTCGGCGTAAGGAAATTCAGCATCCCAGATATCTTCTTCTTTAAGGTCCTCGGGATATGAACTACAAACTGAAGTAGAATACAATTAACGAAACTACTTCGAAATTGAGAAAATACAGATAAAGGTGATTGACTTTAGGTTGGTTACCACTGACGACTTGACAGAACAGGTGGTAGGCCGTTTCATTTATATGTTCGCATATAATTTCGAAAATTTCCGGTGAATACGATGTGAGGTTTCTTAATTAATCTATTTTAGGCCTTGGCGTCGTTTTATACAATCCAGTTTTCATTTTACTACTTAATTTTGTATAAAAAAAGTATTGTTAACTAAATATCCTAAATAATCTAAAGATATGGAAAATTTATTTTTTAGATAGCTAGGCTATTAGGAAATTTATGGCAGCAATAGAAAAGGTTTTATTTCTATTTTCCAATTGTGAAGAGATAACTTTACAACTTTTTTTTCCTTTTTTTATACAAAATTTTTAACATTCATTATAATTCATAATTATGTTAACCTGCATTTGTGAACATGTATGCATTCTATAACAATCTTGAAGCTCTTAAGGCCTAGGTAATACAGAATAACATTGTAATTACGGTTATGCATCTTTTCTTAAATCACATTCATCAAATTTGAAATGAGCATCTTCTGGCTTACTATTTATTGCAAAATAAAAGATTCTCGTTCTGAATAGAAGGAGCTTCGTAA
>NC_090728.1:141557455-141559955 GCF_036898095.1 Palaemon carinicauda
ATTAAATTAAATTAAACTTTTACTTGAAGCTTATTTGGTCAATGTGATCCTCATAGGAAGACATAAGACTTTATATGTATAAGTATAAAGAGATTCATTCAAAGAAAAAATAGAAAAGTTGGATCTAATGAAATAGTTTGACTTTATCTCATGTCAAAAATTCTTCAGCAAGAGCTTCGGTTACTATATAATCAAGCCTGTCTCAAATATTTACTATCAAACATCCAAACGTGTATTTAACACTTTGCCATTGCATGGGAAATTTATTTGAGACCATTTACTAATGAACAAGAATAACTTAATTATTTTCTATTACAAGCCATTGTGACCGAATGGTGTTTGTGAGAGTGTGATGTCCTTTCCGATTTGTTTTGAATTTATCTTTATAATTGCAACTAACTATTCATCTCACACTGCTGAATTTGAAATTTGATAAGGATAGTTATTTAAGCTAAATATATTATCCATCTCATATCTTTAAATCATCCACAGCTTATAACTGCTATTATTAAATACTTGTATACACAAACCGTCAAAAATTACGTCTAAATATTTAGATATGTATGCACACACGCAAATGCAGATTCAACCCTTCCCTATCCCCCCCCCCCCCGCTTCTTAAATACAACTTATTAGTTCAGCAATTTATGGGAGATAGTGGTTTCCGAGTGTACCTCTTGGGGTACCCCCATCTTACGAGGGTATGACAACACCCTCTCTCCTACGTGAGGGACGGGAAGGAGACCGAGCATGACAGGAAAAATATCTTTCCTCTCTCTCTCTCTCTCTCTCTCTCTCTCTCTCTCTCTCTCTCTCTCATAATATATATATATATATATATATAGCAAAATGCGTTGCTCTATTATATATGGGCACATAAGTGTAAAAAAATTAAATTAAAGGTATTTATTGTAGATTTAGCTTTTGAAACTAATATATCTCTCAGTAAAACAAACTAAACTTTTTCCCAGCTTTGTAAAGATCGTAGGATGAAGGATTAAGAAAATGGCTTCTCGTGTAAGTACACCAAGATAGTTGAAATTTTCTCGTGTAATTTAATATCTTTTGGTAAAATTTTCATTGCAATAGGCACCGATTCCTGATATCATTCATCTGAAAGTAATTCATTCACTTCGTGATTTTCAATTTCTGTTTATATGGTACTTTTCTGTCATAAATGCTGGCCGTCATAACTCGAGAAAGTATAATGCTGAATACTGAAGGGAATGTATAAGCTATTTTGTTATAGCAGACTGCATTACTTCATATGTTCTTTATAATTCTTCGTGACAAAAGACTGACAATTTTGATTCTCATGGCCGTTTTCCAGGGTTAGGTTTAAGGCTCCGGGAGGATTAGTTATACAGTTTTTAGTTCTATTAGATGAGAATAAAAGTACCATTATGTATCTAAAACTGATGCAAAAGTGTAAAGTTCAATAAATCTCTTTGAACCCCCAGTTCTTTCTCTAATCCAAGGATTCCCTTGATATTTTTTCCTCCCGATTTTTCAACAAAATAGAAAGCGAATTGAAATATTGTCAGCGGAGACCAGTAAATACTTACAAATGTTCGTATGGCTTTATTAATACAGCACCATTTCTTTAAAGCTGTCTAATCCAAACTGCTGTTAAGTTTAAGCACAGGCTTTAATTCGACAATGGTTGCATTTTGATAAGATCATTCCTAAGGAGTCTCACAATAAGTATCTACTTCATTTGGTTCTAAGTGAAAATATTTCTCCTTTTTTATTTCAAAACTTTCCTTCATGCAGAGCAACAGAATTTGATAATATAAAACGGGGCATTGTTTGCTTTTAGAAAAAGGCGTTCAATTTAGTGGGAATATAAGATGGCACTCATATTTTCGGAGACTTAAAGAAATTTTGTGTGTAGGAGTCAAAGTATTGCATAATTTGTGGTTTGCTGCTGGAAATACTCTAATGAAACTCGAAATAATGCTCTTAACTTTCAAATGTTTTTCTTTTACCCTTCAAAATACTTTCAAATCATTTCAAAAGTACCCCCTGGGGGCTATTCTAAATATCCCAGCTAGTTTATTTACAAACTTAACTCTTCTAAACTTGTCCTAAGTAACAAACTGGTGTTCAGCATTTTCAATGTGATTAATTATTTAAATGCTATAGCGTCTTTATATTGAAATTTGATTAGCGTCATAAAAAAATGGGATTTAATTTTTAAGATATACGGTAACCTAATAACATTTTTACGCTTTTTTCCATCAGCATTTGTAGGGAAATGGTTGCCGTGAAGTTCACCACTAATTGAACTTGGGCTATCACTTTGTTCATATCAAATAGGGTTCATTTTTTATCTGAGGTATAAACACATACATACATATATACATGCATACATACTAGTATAAACATATAGACATGCATACATATACTATATATATATATATATATATGCATGTATATGCACACATTATGTATGTATAAAAACTCACACATACACAAACACACACACACACACACACAC
>NC_090728.1:141564955-141567455 GCF_036898095.1 Palaemon carinicauda
TAAGGAGAAGAAATTCATTTACAACGAAAATTTTAATTAAACCTCTCTCTCTCTCTCTCTCTCTCTCTCTCTCTCTCTCTCTCTCTCTCTCTTTAACAATCAGAAATTTAGAAGGCATGAAATACAGGAACATTATAAATTACATATTTGCAAACGTATGTATACAATCAGACATGTATATTCTATATATATATTGTATATACTGTTTATATGCATAAGTATGTATATATATGTATATGAATGTATTTGCGTGGTTATATATGTATTTGTACACACACACACACACACACACACACATATATATATATATATATATATACACAGACTCACACACATAAACACACACACACACACACACACACATATATATATATATATATATACACAGACTCACACACATAAACACACACACATATATATATATATATGCACATATACGTGCATATATATATATATACATATATATATATATATACATATATGCACATATACGTGCATATATATATATATATAGATAGATAGATAGATATATATATATATATATATACATATATAGATATATATATATATATATACGTGCATATATATATATATATATACTGTATATATATATATATATATACGTGCATATATATATATATATATATAGATAGATAGATATATATATATATACATATATAAATATATATATATATATATATATACGTGCATATATATATATATATATATACGTGCATATATATATATATATATTATATAAGTATTATACAATATATATATATATATATATATAAAATATATATATACATATATGTAGATGTATCATAGACTCCTTTAAGGAAGGACTGGAACGTCCCCTGCTCGGGGTTTTTTAACTTGAGTCTGAAAGATTAACTTGAGTCTGGACTAAAATGACTTTTAGAAGGGCTAGAAACACGTTCTCTGGATCAAAATGAGGGTTTTTGAGGATGGCGAGTTCAATAGTAACATTTTCAACACCACTTGGGGTCATCTTCAAGGTCTAAAGGTCATTTATCAAGGTCAAATTTGTGAATTTTGGTAATTTTCGCTCGTTTTTTTGTGTGTAACTCATAAATGGGTAGAGATAGCTGATTATAATATGAGGCAAGTCTGCAGAGCTGTCCGAATTTAATATATATTGTCATATATCGTCCTTCAAGAAAGGACTGGAACGTCCCCTGATCGGGGTTTTTAACTTGAGTCTGAAGGATCAACTTAAGTCCTGGACTAAAATGACTTCTAAGAAGGGCTAGAAACACGTTCTCTGAGTCAAAATGGGGGTTTTTGAGGACGATGAGTTCAATAGTGACATTTTCAACACCACCTGGGGTCATCTTCATCATCTTCAAGGTCAAAAGTTCATATTTCAAGGTCAAAATAGTGAATTTTGGTCATTTTTACTCGTTTTAGTGTGTAACTCATAGATGGTGAGGGATGGCTGATTATAATAAGAGGCAAGTCTGTAGTTCTGTCCAAATTTAATATATATTGTCAAATATTGTATTACTCAAACATTCCAAACAAGCACTAAAACAATGAAACACTGAAATAAGAAATAAAGAACGGTATTTCTCATCACAACAAAACTCAAAGATATTAACATTTGATTAGATGAACATCGCTAGATGGAGAGCTTTTCTTGCCTCCTGAGGCATCTCACAGCCTTTTCTTTGTCACTTACATTAAGAACCTGAGCTTTCAATAGAATGTTGGCTAAAGTCGTGCATGCTGCATTATTAGTAGCTAAAGGTGCATCTACAAAAGATAACAATTCAGCAAAATGAAAGCGGCAAATTATAGGCATTATGTACAAAAAAGACAGTTGAAATAGTTGGCACACTCAGTCCACTTCTATTCAAATGATCTAAGAACTCAGATGACACCTCGTTACCATCTTCATCATTCATGATATCCTCCATACTAGTGCTATTACAATATTTATGAACAAGGTATCCAGCCAAATATACAACTTTATGCTTAAGGTTATCAGCAGACCTCAAGAGCTCACGAGTGTCTTGAGGAGTGATCTCGTCAATGAGTTCACTTCGCTCATCTGGATTTATGGGAGAAGTACAATTCTTGTCGCAATCAAGCACACGAGAACTAGATTCTGGCATAATGTCATGCTTTAGAAGTGTCTGCAAACTTGTAACTTTTGCTGCAGCCACAATGTCAACTACATCAATGTAGAAGTTTCCACCACTTCTTTGCCTGGCTTGACCGAAAAACTTTTCCAAGGCTTCATACGCGAATATAGCAGGAAGAACGTAGTCAAAGTCTTTCTCTGCCAGAAGCAATTTGGCAGCAGCCACATTATTACGTGTAGATACAATGAATGCTTCAGCAGTTTGCTTAGTTAACTTCAGCTTACGACCACTACCTCCTTGCCATGTGCAGGTCGATATAATTTGGCAGGCGTCCTCCAACTTAGTGAAAGATGTACAGTCTGCTGTCCAAGGCTGTCTGGATTCGTCACGTA
>NC_090728.1:141572455-141589955 GCF_036898095.1 Palaemon carinicauda
AGTTCCACGGATATGTCTCTTTTTATAGTTTTATATATGGAAGACCAATTTTAATGTTGTTACTGTTCTTAAAATATGTCATTTCAATATTTACTTTAATAGTTAAACACAGCATAAACAAAATCATCAGCAACAACAACAACAACAACAACAACATTAATAATAATAATAGATAATAATAATAATAATAATAATAATAATAATAATAATAATAATAATAATAATAATAATAATAATAAATAATAATAATAATAATAATCGAGTCCTCGAACCATCCACAAAAAATATTAAATAGGGTCGTAACTTGTAAAAAACAAAATCTTTTCTCAAGTCTAAATATTCTTACTCATTCTTTGCTCGCATTAAGAAATTCTCTCCAACCATTCTAGTTCCACGTAAATCACTTACAGTTTTTTCTCCCTTATCATCAAATTTCTGGAATAACAGTATCATAAAGAACAGTTAGTCAACATACCAACTTCCTCAATACATAATTCAAACGAACTGTCGGTGACGTAAAAGGCAGCATCATCCGCAAATAAATTTTTTTAGCGCTTCCGACTTTCACTATAACATTTATGAAAATGTTGAATAATAATGGTCCCCAAAACAGACCCCTGAGGAACTCCAAATTCAACATGTCTAATGCTAGACTTAATCGCCAATGTTTACATACTGTTTTCTATCGGACAAATACGAATGACCAAAATGAATTTGTAACTCCTCTAAATCGACAAATTGAAAATTTTTCTGCAAAGCAACGTCCTATTTATGCTGTCAAAAGCTTACTCAGATCGAGAAATAAGGCAACTGTATAGGACTTCTCATGATAAGTCTGTAATAAGTCGCTAGTCAGTCTACAAATGGCCAGCGTAGTATTCTTCGTCTCCCGAAACCCATAAAGGAGATCTGAGAGAATATTAAATTGATCTATAAATTTTTATAATGCGTTTATAGGTACGCAGCTCAAAAATCTTATTAACATTCAAGAGATTTGTTAAAGGTCTGTAATTGCAGATCTTTAATATATCACCAGACTTGAAGACTGGAATTACTCGACCAGTTTTCATTTTATTTGGATGGATACTATTAAGAACGCTAAAATTATACAAATAAGAAATAATTTTCCAAGAACATCGGGGATCAATAAGAGTATTCTTGGTTTTATATCCATTAAACTATTTCCCTTATCAGGCATCTCTCTCAATATCGTAACAACCTGGGACTTCGCCAGCTGGAGTTCCGTGCACGATCGAGAGTACTCAAGTAATTAAAGTTTATGTACCAAGGAAGAGATTCGGTAATTTGTAAAACTACATTTGTAAAGTAAGTGTTAACGAAGTCTGCCATACTAAGTCCCCTCCACCATTCTTCCTGCATCAGTTACAATTCTACGCATAGAAACCTGTCTCTTACGGCTTAGTATTTCGTTCACATTGGACCATGTCTTTCTTGTATTCGCTGTACACTTTTCGAATTTTTCATGATACTACTTCATTCTCATTTTGTTTATTAATCAATAAATACCTTTTTATATATAATGAATTGTCTCTTCCAAATTAAACCCATACGATAAGTATATATTGAATAACGTATTTTTTCTTCAGACATTTCTTAAGATCAGGCGTCATCCAAAGGTGCATTTATCTTATTAGATTTAATTCTCTTACGTTTAATGGGGAGCGATGACTTATATACCTTTCCATAGTTTTTCCCAGGACATATCAAAGGCTTCATGGACATTATCCCAGTTAAATACTGGAGCAAAACCAGCAACTGACATTAAGGACACAAAAACCGAGATGGTATACTCGTCATTCAACCTAGATACAGCTACTTTATAATCACCTTGACAATCATTATTAAACACATAATGGATAGGAAAAGGGTCAGTGAGAGGAAATGTTAAAATGACAGAGTCATGATTCGAACCTACCTTAAAGTTAACCCATAATTGGTCAAGCAGAAAATAAGGAGTGACACTATTACTATCATTTATCTTTGTTGGTAGAGCAATTACACGAAAATGTCCATAACTAAGCATATTGGCAATAAATAAATCAATGAATGTAAAGAGGTTTAAATTAAAATCCCGTTATGGTTACATTGACACCAGCAGGAAACTTGTTCAATACTTTACTGAAAAAACTATTCATTAAAATTATATGGATTTGCACTAGGAGATCGATAAACAGAGCAAATGGTGTATTTAAAGTTGAGACCAATGAGATACACAGTAAGTACTTCCATAAAATCATTTATGAATGTCATCACCGAAAATCTCAACATTAAACATCTCATCATAAAAAACCTTAATACCACCACCATAATTGTTTCTATGGATCCCAACATTCTTGTAATCTTCAATATCAAAACCAGAAAGTTGAACATTAATTACAAACCTTTACTTCGTCTGAAAACACTGATTAGTTATGGTCTAGCACAGGGGTCGGCAATTTATGGCACACTTGCCAGACTTGCACGCGGACTGCTAGTCTGTGGCGGCACGTCATTTGATTTGAAAGAGCAAAGAAAAAATCTAATATATATATATACATATATATATATATATATATATATATAGATAGATAGAGAGGTAGAGAGAGAGAGAGAGAGGAGAGAGAGAGAGAAAAAATGTGTATTGTGCATCATTAATTGTATCTTTATGCTTTATTTACTTTAGGAACTAAATTATCATTATATATATATATATACATATATATATACATAGTATTATATATACTATATATATACATATACATATACATATACATATAATATATATACATATATATATAATATATATATACATATATATATATATATATATATATGTATGTATGTATTTATATACATATATATATATATATATATATTTCATATATATACTGTATTATATATATATATATATAATATATATATAATATATATATATTTCATATATATATGTTTTATATATATATATATATACATATAAATATAAATATAAATATAAATATAAACATAATTATATATATATATACTATATATTCATATATATATATATATATATGTATTTATATACATATATATATATATATATATGTATTTATATATATATATATATATATATTCATATATATATATATATATATATAAATATAAATATATATATATATATATATATATGTATTTATATACATATATATATATATATATATATATGAATATATATATATATATATATATATGAATATATATATATATATATATATATATATTCATATATATATATTCATATATATATGTTTTATATATATATATATAGTATCATATATATGTATAATATATATATGTATATATATATATATATATATATGTATATATATATATATATATATATAAATATAAATATGAATATAAATATATATATATTCATATACATATATGTATATATATATATATATACTATATATATTCATATATTATATATATCTATATATATAAATATAAATATAAATATAAATATAAATATATAATATATATATATATATATATATATACATATGTGTGTTATATCCGACTACATGTTCCTTTCCTATTATATGGCTGGTCAGCACAATTACGATTTTGCGTGCCATAATCCTGGATCAAGTAATTTTTCCGATTTGGTCTTATTGGGTACATGAGTATGGTCCTTTTTTATATTTCCTTGAGATGTTGATTACGATACCTGAGTGTGGTCCCTGTTGTTTCAGTGAGTCTATAGTCGCAGTAAGTTATTTTCTATCCAGTTAATTGTCACCATGGCTACTGCGAAAAAAAAAAAAAAAAAAAAAAAAAAAACTCTAGCTTGATGTCTGACTATTTCAGTAATCATGGACAACTTACTTTGAATTTACTCAGCAAAATTGTCGTACTGTGTGAGCTCTCTGCCTCGAGAATGTCGTATGTCACACTTCGTGTATTAAACCACAATTTGCAAAAAAAAAAAAAAAAAAAAAAAAAAAAATAAATAAATAAATAAATAAATAAAATAAAGAAAAAATAAATAAATAAACAAACTGGCTTTCAAGGCTAGTTCTAATAAAGCTGAGACTAAGAGAAACAAACACGTTATTCTTAAGGATAAAAGATATGCCTGTCTCAGCTAGAACCGTGAGAGATGTATTTTTGAAATTGATAATATTGTAAGTCAGCAGCAAACGGTTACTTTAACAAGTACACTTGTGCTAAGTGTAACCCTGGATGAAAGCGTGGATATCAATGTTATTCCTTGCTTGGCTGTTTTTGTCAGGTATAGTGACACAGAGGTATACAAGGAGCTATGCTGTCTAAAAATCTATGTATGGCACCACCGAGAGACAGGACATACTGAAGGCTTCACTAATCATTTTGAGAATAGAGGGGTAGACATGGGAAAGATCTTATCAATTACAACAGCTGGTGTTCCTGTTATGTATGGAAAAATCCTTTTACAAAATGGCCTAGGATAAAATTGGGCCTCCCATTCTGAAATTACACTGCATAGTTCACCAAGAAACTTTTTGTCCCAAGATCTAAAGCTCTGGTCTTAGGGTGATAAATACTTACAAAAGTAATAAATTTTCTTATTGCACACTCTTCTCTTACGCACAGACAGTTTCGAGTTTTCATTTTAATAGGTGGACAGTATGTACAAAGATATACCATTGCAGTGTATTGTTAGGTGGTTATGCCATGTAAAGGTACTGGAGAGATTTGTGGGGTGCTTTAATAAAATTTCTTATCAGAAAAAGGCCAAGACTATCATGAGCTGGAGGACAGAGATTGGATTGTGAAATTTGTTTTTATCAGACATCACCAAACCTATTAATGACCTCAATCTACTCTTGCAAGGTGCAGGAAAAACAGTGAAGGATTTGTATGTTACTTGGAAGGCAATTGTTCCAGAGCTTGAAGTTTATTCAACAGATATCAAAACTAGTTCTTTCCGATATTTTAAAAATTTAAGGAACTTAACAGCAATTCATCCTGTGAACAATACTGATCTTCAGTTGTACAAACGAGAATTAGAGTCCGAGTTCTCAATCAGATTTCAAGATTTCCAATACACGGGCCCAGTGTTGTCATTTTTACTCAGACCAGAAAGCATCAATTGGAGTGATTAGGATATGACTCTCTTTGAGTGGATGGAAACTGAGCAGTTAGAAATGTAGTCTGTTGACTTTCTGTCCTCATCATTGTAGTCAGCTAAATTTTAAGATCTTCGAGAAATACTAGAAACTAGTAAAAATATGATCATGCAGCTTCCATTGTAAGGTCCTAGCCACCACTGCCTTATAAATTCAACTGCATGAAAAAAGTAGCTTTTGCTTTGCTACCAGCATAAAGATCCACATATCAGTGTGAGCAGATATATATATTTTTTTTTTTACATAAAGCACATCCTCAGGACCCATCACAGCAGGATTACAACTCAAGTTGTCCAAATATTCATATAAAATTTCAGCTTTGGCCTTTGGGAAGCAAAGGCAAGGATTGCATTGATATGGAGAGGTCCAAACTTAAAATATAAGTTTTTTGTTACAAAGAATACTACTGCATATGCAACAAAATTATAAAATTTAAGTTAAGTTAAGTTATGCACATTAGGACTAAAATGATCACTAAATACTGTAAAATTGTAATTTTTTATTTTCTTATTTGGTGCTAAAAAATAACAACTGTGCAAGGTAGTAAAAAATTGTATTAATTATTAAGTGGCACATTATGTTCAAAAGGTTGCCGACCCCTGGTCTAGCAAGTTTACGTCGTAAACCTCGATAAGTTTTTTTATTCCCAAGGTTTTACAACAGGAGGCATTAAAATAGGACTTCGTATCAGCAAACCGGATTCCTCCTCATGTAATAACATACAGCATTCGGACTATGAATAATGTCTGCACCTCTAAACTCCTGTAAATATTCGATCGATCTATGCGTTAACCATTTATAAAGTTTATGATGGATTTTTTTTTCGTTTTGTTTATATAGAACTTTTCGCCTTAGTAGTAAGCTTTTGTAAATGAGTTTTATAGTGAAGATCGGATATTTTAGATTAGTTTTTTCGATGGTGAAACCTGATCATTAATGTTTGCTGTGAAGGCAGAAATCTTCTCTATTTGTAAAATTCATTATTTAAATCTTGGAACTAATCACTTTTTACCGGCGTTTTAAACTTGACCTTTGATATTTTTGGGAAAAAGTAAAATTTTCAGATTATTCTTTTCGTTGAAAGTAAATAAACTATTGGTTCTAATTTGATTTTGTAAAATAATTTGATTTTGTTTCTGAAAACAAATTGATTTTGATGAAAAAGAAGATCTTGTCAGTGAAAACAATGTTCAGTTTCGAGGACAATTTATCGCTAATTGTTTTGCGAAGCAAATATTTTCTCTCAAATGGTGCCTAGTGCCTCCAACATCTGTAAAGCCATGTATGCCGATATACCCTTCTCTATTTCGAGAGGAAGAATACGAAATAACGTTCTTTATTTCAAGAGCCAGATAACTTTGTGCTCTTTGTGGGTACAACGTAGTCCATTCTCTATTCTATTATTAATCTTCAGCGGTTATTTTATATTTTATGCGTTTTTAGTCGTTTATATGACTACAGTATACGGTCTGTTTTTATTTCATAGGAAACAAAGTTCTTAACTTTTTACGACATAGATGTCACAAGTACTATTCACTAATTAACATATTTAAACACAAGCTATGCAATAGCACTTGAAGGTTCTTTTAGTCTTTTAAATGATGTAGACGAAGTGGTGATAAACAAATATTAGAGTTTTTTAAAGTTTTAATTATAACATTAGCAAAAAGAAAACATAACATTTAACTGATAATAAAAGTGAATAATATGGAATAGTCACGTGGTTATAATAAATGTCAAACAAATATCAAAGAACGGTGATCATTTCATCAATAATAATGTACATAACAAATATAAATGATTTCTATCTGATTTTACATTATATATATAAGCAATAGGTATCGTATTTAACAATAACCAAATACAGTGAAAAGATAAAGAGTACACTCGCGACTACTGCCGTGCGGTCGGTCTCTTATCCCTTGTGCATAAGGCCACAACCCTCAAACATGCTTTCGTGTCTTCGACAGGCCAATAAACACGCTCTCTCTCTCGATCATAGCGACCAGTGCACATTTTACGATTACCGTAACATTTACCATTAAACACCAAGCACCAATACTTCGGTGATGGTAAACAACCAACACTGACTAAGACCACTTTCAAGTAGGGCTGATATATAAAATCCTAGGTGGCAGGGATCTCGACCTCTTCCGCACAACAGCACCACGAATGCACTCCCGAGTTATTTCTGGTGATCCCCATTTCACCTCTGAAGAGAGAGAAACAGTAACTAAACAGCTGTCCAAAACAAAATATCACAACCAATCTTCATGGTAACAAGACTTCGTTGGTAATAACAGTTGGGTCTTTAACTCGGCTTAACTCTGAAATCCCTATATACATACAAACATTACTTACTATGATTTTAAATATAGTAATAACCTAAATAATAAACAAATATATATAAGTACACGGTGACAATACCTCCCCCCTTAAAAAAGAAAATAACAATTTTCTGTACTTGCAACTTATATATCAGTTTCACATCTGCTCAAATAATCAGCTCCAACATTCTCTGAGCCTTTTATAACTCTTATATTGAAGTGATATGGTTGTAGACTCAATGACCATCGCATTAATCTTGGATTTAATTCTCGAGCAGTTTGAAGATAAGCCAAGGGCTTGTGATCAGTCTCCAAAACGAAGGATCTTCCATACAAATAGACTGCGAACTTCTGTATCCCCCAGACTATGGCTAGGCACTCCTTCTCCACGGCAGCATACTTGGTTTCCCTCGGTAGCAATTTTCTACTTTCATAGGCAATCGGACGCTTCACTCCATCCACTTCTTGTAGAAGTATGGCACCCAATCCAGCGTTCGAAGCATCTGTACGCAACACGAATTCAGCCTGCAAATCTGGAAGTAAAAGAATAGGCTTGGCAGCAATTTTGTTCTTAAGAGAAACAAACGCCCGGTCATGCATTTCCTTCCACAAAAGGTTATTAGGCTGATTTTTCTTGGTAAGATCTGTAAGACAGGACGCGATGGTAGAGTAATTTGGAATGAATTTGCGATAATAACCGCATAATCCCAAAAATGAACGCAATTCCTTCTTGGTCCTCGGATGTTTTGCACCAACAATTTTCTCCACTTTGTCTTTAATAGGCCACATTTTATTACCGCCTACAAAGTGTCCCAAATATTCAATTGAATACATGCCAAAGAAACATTTAGTAGGTTTAGCAGTTAGTCCAGATTTTTTTAGTCTACTCAAAACTTCTTCCAAAAGATACAAATGCTCTTCCCAAGTTTTTGAATGAATTATCAAATCATCTAGAAAAAAACTCACACCCTCTAAACCTGCAAATAAACTTCTCATCATCTTATTGAAAGTGGCTGGGGCATTCACAAGCCCAAATGGAAGCACTTTAAACTAGTACAGTCCTAAATCTGTTTGAAATGCAGTATACTGTTTACTATCCTCATCCAAAGGAATTTGCCAATATCCGCGGGATAAATCCATCTTAGAGAAATATATACTTCCAGTTAAGCTGGCAAATATCTGCTCAGGGTCACACATAGGCTCACTATCAAAAATAGTTAAGGCGCTCAATCTTCTAAAATCTAGACAAATTCGCTTTGAGTTATAAGGTTTCGAAACCACTACCATAGGGGCTGAATATGGAGAACTTGAAGGCTCAATAATATCCAAAACTTTCATAGATTCTATTTCTGAATTCACATCTCTGCGTGAAGCATAGGGAATTTTGTAGGGTTTTACTTTAACAATTTCTTCTCTTACCAACCTGATTTGGTGTTTGATCACGTGAGTGCGCCCGGGAATGTCCGACATTACCTCTCTGTAGCGGCTAAGGAGAGCTTCCAGATTCTGCTTTTGATTCTCCTGCAATTCCTTATTCAGATTGGCTTGTTCCCAAGTAGGTGAAGGTCCAGTATCAGGCACTAGTAGGGGTGAGAAATCCTCCTGTGGATCCTCCTCGACCACTGCAATTGTACCTCCACTTTCTCGAACTTCTACAGAAGTTTTATTCCTAGGAATGTAAGCTTTAAGCAAGTTGGCATGATAAAGTTTCCTTTTCCCATTTATTTGAATTTCATAATCCATCTTCCCCCTCACACCAACAACAGGAAAAGGACCCTTCCACTGAAGTAACAATTTATTATTAGCCTTGGGTAATAGTAAGAGAACTTCACTGCCAATTTTAAATGTTCTATTTTTAGCCTTTTTATCATAAAAGAATTTATATTTACCTTGCGACTTCCTCAATTCCTCTTGGGCCAACTTACAAGTTTCTTCTAATTTTTCTCGAAGGTTGAATACATAATCGTAAGTAGTTCTTACCTCTTCCTCATTTCTCTCCTTATCCCACAAATCTCTCAGAATAGCTAAAGGGCCACGCACCGTTCGCCCGTATAATAATTCAAAAGGGGAAAACCCCATGCTTGCTTGTGGAGATTCTCGGTATGCAAAGAGAACTGCCGGCAGGTATCTATCCCAAGTAGTAGGTTGTTCAGCACACATCTTTTTAATCATAGATTTCAATGTTCCGTTGAACTTTTCAACTAGCCCATTCGCCATCGCATGATAAGGGGTTGTAGGAAGATGCTTGATTGACAAAAGACCTCTAACTTCGTCCATCATCTGCGATGTAAATTGACTGCCTCTATCAGTCACCATTTCTTCAGGAATCCCAACTCTGGAAAAGAAACTTAACAAGGCATCAGCTACACGCTCAGTTTCGATAGATGGTAAGGCTAATGCTTCAGGGTATCTGGTTGCATAATCAACCATGGTCAGGATATATTTGTTACCAGAACTACTTCTTGGCAAAATAGGTCCTATCAAGTCAACAGCAACACGTTTAAAAGGAGTGTCAATGAGCGGTACCTCTCCCAAAGGTACCTTTCCAACTTTTCCTTTAGGATAAGTTTTCTGACAAATGTCACACGACTGACAGAATCTCTTTACTGCTGCCCCAATACCTGGCCAGTAAAACTCTTGCCTTATTCTACCTAAGGTCTTCTCAGCACCCAAATGACCTCCAAGTATTCCTTCATGTGCCATGCTCATCACACCCTCTCGAAGCTTAAATGGTAATACTAGTTGCTTGTGTTCAATACCTCTGTCTGAATATATTCTGAACAATAATCCTCTCTCCAAAACTGCCTTACCTTTTCCATCTCTAGTAATAGCTTTACCAGTTCTTGCATCATCTCGCAGAGATCTTAAGCTTGGATCCTCTTCTTGCTCTTTCTGAATTTCCTTTGAATCCATGTCCCAAGAAATCTTAGAGTCTGACGTTTTCAGCTTTTGGAATGCAGATTTAGATGTCTTTGCCCCAGCTCTCGTTAATACGGCACCGGAAGTGGGTTCCTCCAACCTTGTTGCTCCAGGGATGTTACCTATAATGAGATCATAAAGAGGGTCCTCCATGCACACAGCAAGGGTAGTACCCGTGAAAAATGGCGATTGAATATATATTTCAGCCAAAGGATAAGTTTCTACAAGATTCTTGTTCATATATCGAATCCTACTGTACTTACCAGTAAAACATTCAACAGGCACCAAGTCTTTTTTAGCTACGACAGTTGTACAACCAGTGTCCCTCAAAACTATCACTGGGTTTCCGTATAAACTACCCTCCTTGACAGGCATATCAGAAGCAACACTTGCCCACTCAGAATGATCATTTTTAAACACTTCATTATTTAAATCCGCAACAGGATCCTTAAAATTACCTTTACGGCCCTTTTTGGTCCAACAAACAACTTCTCCTGCTGCAGCATGACCACTTTTCTTGGATCCTTTTGCATGTTCTAGACAACTAGAAACCTTATGACCTATTTGTCCACATTTAAAACACTTAATAGAGGGTGGACATCTAATGGGTTTAGCCATCTGCTCAGGAAGAGCTTCCCCGGATAAGTCAACTCTGTCACCACGTACTGTAGAAAAATATTTAGAATTATGAAATAAACCTCCATGAGCTTGAACATAACTTTCAGCTAAATCAACCATTTTGTTAAACGATAATGGTAATCGCTCTCTCAGATGTACCTGCAACTGCCTGCCACAACTCTGCAAAAATTGCTCCATAAGAAATAAATCAGTTAAGCCTTCACAAGTCATTTCACACTTCGACATTTCAATCCACCTCTTCAAGAGATGTCTTAATCTAGACACAAACTGTTGAACTAGCTCATTCTTCTGAGGTTTAACTGACCGAAACTTTACTCTGAAACCTTCCTCAGTACAATCAAATCTTTTCATAAGTGATTCAGAAACCTTATTATAATCCAAAGCATCCTTAGGTGAAAGTCTAACGTAAACTTCCAAAGCTGCACCCTTTAAATGTGAACTTAGAATTATAGCCCAATCCTCTTTAGGCCACTTAGCTGCACTGGCAAGAACTTCAAACCTCCTAAGATATGCATCAATATCATCTTTGTTTTCATCAAAATCAGGAATAGAAGGACCTTTAACTTTTACTCTTACCTGGTTACCTTCAGTGTCGGAGCCTCCGGTATTAACTGGCGAGTCCTTTATTTCTTTTTGCAGTTTCAATTTCTCAATCTCCCGATTTTGCAAAGATTCTTGCATATTATACAAACTAATCTCATGAGCTCTATCTCTCTCACTTTTTTCACGTTCATATTCACGCTCCTTTTCTTTCTCTATGCGTTCCCTTTCTCTTTCCTCACGAGCAGCTTCTAGTTTTTCACGTTCTAATTCTCGTTCCTTATTTCTAATATCCCTTAAAGCACTTTGTTCATCAATTACAAATCTTCTAAGATCTTCGCCTTCATAACCAAGCTCTTTTCCGAGAGCTGTTAATTCCGCGATAGAAGACATACTTACAGACTGATTTTAAGATTACTCAATTTTAACACAATTTATCTTTTAAACCACTGTCTACATCCTATCACGGTCGCCAGATGTCACAAGTACTATTCACTAATTAACATATTTAAACACAAGCTATGCAATAGCACTTGAAGGTTCTTTTAGTCTTTTAAATGATGTAGACGAAGTGGTGATAAACAAATATTAGAGTTTTTTAAAGTTTTAATTATAACATTAGCAAAAAGAAAACATAACATTTAACTGATAATAAAAGTGAATAATATGGAATAGTCACGTGGTTATAATAAATGTCAAACAAATATCAAAGAACGGTGATCATTTCATCAATAATAATGTACATAAATATAAATGATTTCTATCTGATTTTACATTATATATATAAGCAATAGGTATCGTATTTAACAATAACCAAATACAGTGAAAAGATAAAGAGTACACTCGCGACTACTGCCGTGCGGTCGGTCTCTTATCCCTTGTGCATAAGGCCACAACCCTCAAACATGCTTTCGTGTCTTCGACAGGCCAATAAACACGCTCTCTCTCTCGATCATAGCGACCAGTGCACATTTTACGATTACCGTAACATTTACCATTAAACACCAAGCACCAATACTTCGGTGATGGTAAACAACCAACACTGACGAAGACCACTTTCAAGTAGGGCTGATATATAAAATCCTAGGTGGCAGGGATCTCGACCTCTTCCGCACAACAGCACCACGAATGCACTCCCGAGTTATTTCTGGTGATCCCCATTTCACCTCTGAAGAGAGAGAAACAGTAACTAAACAGCTGTCCAAAACAAAATATCACAACCAATCTTCATGGTAACAAGACTTCGTTGGTAATAACAGTTGGGTCTTTAACTCGGCTTAACTCTGAAATCCCTATATACATACAAACATTACTTACTATGATTTTAAATATAGTAATAACCTAAATAATAAACAAATATATATAAGTACACGGTGACAATAGATCATATCTATATCATATTCATATTTATATCTATATTTCCATTCATATCATATTCATATCATATTTATATTAAATTTGTATTATACATATATTATATTATATCATTTTTTATCATCAACATTAGAGAAAAAAAATATGATTTTTATCTGTCTTTAAACAAAGCATCTTGCTTTTGTTGTGATTACAATATCTCCATGAATATGGCCTTTTATAGGAAATAATATTTCTCGTCATTATGATGCCAAAAACTCTCCGCCACGGCAGCTTACTTCCCGAAACCAGCGTGCCTTTCCCAAAATGAATTAATCATTTCCAGCTCTTTACATAACAATTTAAAATCCCTGCAAGTTTCATTACTTTATGACTAATACCATGGCCGTATGGTTGATGACTGGAATTTGACCATTTGCTTGACCTTGACCTTTAACTCGACCCTGACCTTCGATCATGACATTTATTATTTGGAGTATATTTTTATACACCCAAATATGAACAAAGTTTGAAGTCTGTGAAAACCAAGTCCAAACTTGTGGATGATTACGTGAATTGGACATTTTGCTTGACCGTGACCTTGAGCTTTGACCTTGACTTACCAAAATTTCATAATTTCCAGCGATTGCATAAAAATTAGTCCCAGTAAGTTTTATTACTCTACGATCAAAATTGTGGCCAGAAAGCTGTTCACCAACACACACGCATACAAACAGGGAGTAAAGCATAACCTCCTCCCAGCTTTGTTGGCGGAGGTAAAGATGTGTATTTAGATCTTGGTTCATGATTCAACTGATCATGGACAATTTAAGAATTTCATAACCTAACTCAAATAATGACACAACTGCGTCCTCTTCCGAGTGTCTGAGCAATGGAGTGGCCATTTAGGTTTGGAAAATGGCTTCCTACTATCAGACTTTTTCCTTCAGAAGTGACCGCTCAGAAAGGGAGCTTTATAAAAGTTTTATCTCCCAAAATTTTTCTCTAAAACGTTTAGGTCTTCAGCATTGTTATCTATTATTTTGGAATAAATAGCATTCTTGATTGATTGATTGATAGATTTTAAGTTTCCTGGCATCCTGACATCAAAGGTTAGCCTTCGTGAAGATGCTTATTTCGAATTTGAGGAATAAGAGTTAGCAATAGAAATACACACTTATTTGCGTAAAGGTAATACACTGTTTACTAAATTCCTTTTCTTCAACAACGAGGATCTTTTTATTTTGGAATAAATAGTAAGCTTGTAGATGCTCATTTCTAATTTGATGAACGTGATTTGAGATTAGAAAATTACACTTTTATTGCGTAACCCTAATGACAATGTTATTCTGCATTACCTAGGCCTCAAGAGCTTCAAGATTGTTTTAGAATGCATTTATGTTCACGAATGCATATTAACATGATTATGAGTTATAATTAATGTTAAAAATGTTGTAATACAAAATGAAAAAAAATAAATAAATAAAATTATCTCTTCACAAATGGAAAACAGAAATAAAACCTTTCCTCTTGCTGCCATTAATTTCCTAAAAGTCTAGCAAGCCACGATATTAATTTAAATTATTTAGGACCTTTACGTAACAATATTTTTTTTTATACAATAATAATTAGTGAATAAAAAAAAATGGGATATATTAAACGAAAAACGACGGCTAGGCCTAAAATTGACTAATTACGAAATCTCACGTTGTATTCACCGGAAATGTTCAATGTTATATCGGCCTACCACTTGTTCATTCAAAGTAAAGTCAATTACCCTTCTCTGTATTTCGTCAATTTTGAAGTAGCTTCGTTAATTTAATTCTACTTCCGTTGGTAGTTCATATCCGGAGGACCTTAAGAAGAAGATATCTGGGATGCAAAATTTCCTCACTCTAAAGCGCATGCAAGCAGAAAATTCATTTTTTGTAAATATCTGATATCGAATACTATTTTCAGATGTATAATCTCATATGAATTATTATTTGCAGATATATAATTACATGTGGATTACCAAATATAAAATGTAGAGGCAAGTATCTATGCATGGATAATTAAATATTGATGCATTTGTATATGCATGAATCTTTGTGTACATTTGTCATTCAAAATATTTTAGAAAGCAGTAATTTATTTCTTAACGTGATCGTACATCATAACCACTTAAGTAAGTTTTATAAGAAAGAAAATCTTTATTTTTATTTGTTGAAACTGAGGCCCATTGGAAGTGACTAATGACAGTCTTAGAACTTTAAAAATAAATAATTTCCCATTGAAATATAGTAATGTAAAAGATGCAAAATATAATTTACAATATATGTTGGAAAAAATCATTCAAAATCAATGCTTAATGAATTTGAATGAAAATTATTTTACCACCAGGAGGATATAGGCCTACTGCAAACAAACAACGATTACCATTTTTTTTTCAGATCCACGGACAAATTACTTCGTTATAAATTGTATTATTAAGAGTTTGTTGCTCGAAATGTAAAAAGGATATAGGTAAAAATATATTAACTGTTCAACACATCTGAAGAATTAACTACGTCCATGATGCACTGCAATTAAGGGTCTACAAAGAATGTTATAACTGCCAGGAAATAATGAGGACTTGGTCGCCATATACAGTAAGAATTCCCCATTTTAATCATCAGATAAAAAAAAATATCTGCTCAATTCAAGCAATGTTGAGTTATAGAAAAGCATTCCTTGTCATGACTTAATAAAAGTGTACCCTAAGGAATAGGTAAATGACATTTATCAAGCAGTTACAGTTAACAGGTTTTAGCTGTCTAACAGACAGCCCAGAATAAATGTGTCACTGTCTGTCATTTCCAAATAACTTGTCAGGTCTTTTGAGATTAGAATCATCCATGACATTGACTTATCCCTAGGATGATCCACCTAAATGTTGAAGGAGATTTATAATTTGGAAGAGATATTGCTTCACTATTCTAACTTTCCTCACTGATTTTGAGAAAAATAGACTGAATTTAGTTTCATAAAACTACTATATTCAAACAGGCCGCGTCATTATGGAAAATGCTGACTATTACTTTTGGAATTCCGAACATATCACAAGAGAATACCTAATAAGTATTGAATTTTAAAAATAGAAAATGCATAAGTATGAAAAACAATCAAGATAAAACTTAGGAAAGCTGTAATCTAACTGTGTTTATGTTACAGTATAATTTCCCTATCTACAGAACACTAGCGCCACTCGCTGAAGCGTCCTACTATGACTTTAAATGCTTGTTGAACAAACCTGTTAATCATATGTCTTTGCAAGTACTCAAAACTAAAAGTCTCTTCTGTCTGGTCACCACTTTCAGTGTTTTGTCGAAGCCGAAAATGTTTTTGTAGACCACTGTATGAAAAGCCCTCGGTTAGACTTATAGTATGAAGCCATTTTCCGCTTAACCTAAATGGCACTCCATTGCCCAGACACTCGGAAGAGGGCGCAGTTGTCATTATTTGAGGTTTTGGTTATGGAAATCATAAATTGTCCATTACAATTTGCATTGTGAATTTAAGAGTTAATAATGGCGAGATAGATTAAAAGAATCCGTTGAATCATGAACTAAGATCTAAATTGACATTTTCAAAAATGTTTTATACCTGTACACAAAAACACGTAATCAACTATACTAAGTAGTTAGCAGCATATCATATCTTTATATATATATATATATATATATATATATATATATATATATATATATATATATATATATATATATATATATATATATATATATATATATATATATATATATATATATATATATATATATATACACAAAGCCCACGTTGGTTTCAAGTCAAGTGTAAAAGTTTTCTCTCATTTTCTGAGGTTTTCCTTTTTACTTCGCCTTTCATGCCCATTGCTGAAGGTTTGATCATGCATTTTGTCTTTGTAGCCTCTGCAATTTTTGACTTAGGGCGTTCAGTATGCAATAGATCATAATAAGGAGACCATTTGCACGGCGCGGATGGTTTCTTACAGGGAAAACTATAAATTTCCACAAAACCGACTCTCACATCTTGGAGCAGTTTGAATTTATTTGGAAGCGAGTTATGGCTTTTCCACAACAATTCTCGGTTTGTGAAGTGCTGTAAAAGGGCTTTTGGGAGGCGTGGGAGTAGGATCAATATTCTGAGAAGGAACCGAACTCCTTAATATGAGTTTCACCGGGTGACTTCGGCTTGGATTTTTTCTTTATTTTTGAGCTTTCTTCGAGGTAGGTCCTATATATCAGAAGTATCTCTATTTTCATAAACAAAACCAAATGTCAACAAACCATTAAAGGTTTAAGCTTTAACGGCCGCTCATGAATGGCAGAGGAAGGTATAGTGACACTGTCCTGTCGAGCAGGACAATGCCCTAGAGACTGACCATATATACATATGATCAGCTCCCAAGCCCCCTCGCCACTCAAGCTAGGACCAAGGAGGGTCAGGCAATGGCTGCTGATGACTTAGCAGATAGACCTATAGGCTCCCCCCCCCCACCCCCCATCCTTAGTTTTCAAGGATGGTGAGATTGAAGCGATCAAGGGAACT
>NC_090728.1:141607455-141627455 GCF_036898095.1 Palaemon carinicauda
CTTTTACTAATATATATTCTCTAAATTATAAATGCCAATATCACTTTCCAGAGATAAAAAAAAAAATGAACAAAAATGTTTCCCCTTCTTTAATTCGTAATATAATAAAAGTCTGTCAGTTTACATTTGCAAGTCATAGATTTTGCTACAGATTAAAAATGAAATTAGATTAGAATCCAGTGAAGAGGAAAGCAAATATGTCGGTTGGTTTAAAGACGAACCTCGTTGGTTCTACAAACCTCCAGGATAAAAGTGAACCAAGTTTAAGGAAGGACTTTTTCATTAAATTATTTCCTTTGCGTTAGTCGAGGCAACAAACGAGAAGGCACTTTTTCTCCCAGACTTCCATCAAAGTTAACAAAGTTCATCCATCAATCATGACATGGTATTTATATGTCCCATAAAAAAAAGTTTGTTTGCGGTTTCTACTGGCAACTGTTTACTAGTTTTAATTTATTTTTATTTTAATGGGAGAGAAAACAAACTGCTTTATTCCATGAAATTTTTCCCCTCCGGTTAACGAATCAAGAGTTATTTTTACATCACCAAACACTTTATAATTAAGATTATAGAAGGAAACCAAACAATGTTTAATTAAGATAATAGAAGGAAACCAAACAATGTTTAATTAAGATAATAGAAGGAAACCAAACAACTTTTGATTAAGATAATTAGAAGGAAATTTTTAATGTTTGCCTACATATAATCATAACGACGTTACACTATTTTTCTTTATCCTACTTATCTCCTGTTTATCAACAAAACTCTTATAATGTTTTCTATTGAATCTAATCCAAACTTAGCAGACTTTTCGGTCTTCCATAATATGTATTTATTCCTTAAATAATCTCCGATGGCACTGAATCTTATACAAGCATTTCTTCATATAACATCAGAAAGTTTATCACTTGAGCCTCATTGAGTTCTTTATAAAGGACTGGTTTTACTTGTTCCTATTAAACCCAATTCATTGAAGATAATTAACTCAATTCATATTTTTAACGGTTCAGAGTAGCTCAAATTTCGTTAGAATAGATACTCACCAGAACGTCAGCCGGACAAGCCCAACCCACCACTTTGGTGGCCAAACAGAGCAGTGGCATACCCAGTAAACAGCTTTAAACTCACAATCCCGGGTTGGGATACCATGTGAAAGCTAGGCGAGTTTTTACCACTGTACAAGCCATTCAGGAGGCTTCTCCAAAGTTCACATATTAAAGCTTATATTAGCATCATCAATAGAGGTTGCAATAATAACTTATTTAAAAAGATATGTATAACTTATTCTATATAGGTCTTTCTTCGTTTTATACTTTGGTAAAGTTAATGCCATCTACCTATTCACTTATAATATAATTAAAATTATAAATTTGGGAAATTGGGCTTAGCGCCAATGTGTAATTGTGGGAAAATCCACATCGTTATACCATCAAACGTTAAAAGAGCTCGGACACTGATAATAATCATTGAAGAAAACAAGAAGGAAGAAATTAATCTGGAGCAGATATGATTTTCATTTGTCTGTGAATAATTCAGACACGAGAATCTCTTGGGAACTTCTGTAAACCGTCAAGTTGACTTTTTATAAAGAATGCTTATTTGCAGCGGAAGGTGTAAGCCTTTAGGAATTGGGTGCTGGATACACATTCAAAAGGTCATCTCTGTACACTGAACCAACTCACCGCTGGTGAACAAAGATATTCAGATGTACATTTTGACATTCGATATAACTTTAATAAGAACCGAATTCTATTGGCAATAATGACAGGTCATAGGTAACAATTATTTTAAGAAACAAACTAAAACGGCATCTGAAAAATTTTGCCAATATCAAAAGTTCTGCGGCGAAAAAATAAATATCCATGAAAAAAGAGAAACACGACGTACGATAAATTTTCTTTACGTATTCTATATCATAAAAACATCTCTATAGACTACAAAGAGAGTTACGTGGAGGCACAATCTATCATTGTTTATATCTGAAGCCTGTAAACCTTGACTCCCATCCTCCATCCACTAACACCCCCACCTCTCTCTCTCTCTCTCTCTCTCTCTCTCTCTCTCTCTCTCTCTCTCTCTCTCTCTCTCTCTCTCTCTAGCATGTGTTCATTTAAATTCAGTAAATAGTTTGGAGAGACCAAAGTAAGACGGTCACAGCGTAAAAAGAAGTGCTAAACTTACAGTTTCCTCGAGTGCTATAAAATCATATCTAAAGATCATATACAGTAGTTCGATGAAAATAAATTGGATTTAGAAACCAGTTAAAAGATCCTGTGAGCGATATGATGATTTTAAGTAATGTCCTTTAAAGGGACCATGGAAATTAAAAATATCAAAACTGGGTTAGTATTCAATAAAAATATTTTAGTGTATACAGTATTTCATATATATATATATATATATATATATATATATATATATATATATATATATATATATATATATATATATATATATATATATATATATATATATATATATCTATATCTATATCTATATCTATATATATATATATATATATATATATATATATATATATATATATACATATATATATATATATATATATATATATATATATATATATATATATATGTATGTATGTATAAATATATATTATATACATACATATGCATATACAAATATATCCATATATATATATATATATATATATATATATATATATATATATATATATATATATATATATATATATATATATATATATATATATATATATATATATATATATATATATATATATATATATATATATATATATATATATATATATATATATATATATATATATATATATATATATATATATATATATATGGATAAGTATAAACATAGCATCGTGTTCAAATAAAAATAAATTTCCAATTCATACTTGGGATCAAACGCTGGCCCTTCCTAATGAAATGCCAAGTCGAAACCAACCATGCCACGAGAGGCCATAAAAGAAGTCGGAACCTAACTGCTACCCACCAGTCCAGGATTTACCTGGCGAGACATCAGTCTCTTATCAGCGAGTTTTTTCCGACTTCCCGGCACACCACGTGACATAATTGGTAGTAATTCATTCAAATTACCCCTAATGAGTTAATATGGATAAATATCAACACAACATCGTGTTCAAATAGAAATAAATTTCTACCTCATACCTAGGATAAAACGCTGGCCTCTTCTAATGAAAGGCCAGGCCAAAACCAACCATGCCACGAGAGGACATAAAAGAATTCTGAACCTAACTGCTACCCAGCAGTCCAGGATTCACCTGGCGAGACATCAGTCTCTCACCAGTGAGTTTTCCCCAACTTCCCGGCCCACCATGTGACACAATTGGTAATAATTCATTCAAATTACCCCTAATGAGTCAATATGGATAAATATCAACACAACATCGTGTTTAAATAGAAATAAATTTCTACCTCATAATTAGGATCGAAGGCTGGCCCATTCTAATGAAAGGCTTGGCCGAAACCAACCATGCCACGATAGGCCATATAAGAAGTCGGAACCTAACTGCTACCCAGCAGTCCAGGATTTACCTGGCGAGACATCAGTCTCCTACCAGCGAGTTTTCCCCGACTTCCCGGCCCACCACGTGACACAATTGGTAGTAATTCATTCAAATTACCTCTAATGAGTCAATATGGATAAATATCAACACAACATCGTGTTCAAATAGAAATAAATTTCTACTTCATACTTAGGATCGAACGCTGGCCCCTTCTAATAAAAGGCCAGGTCGAAATCAACCACGCCACGAGAGGCCATAAAAGAAGTCGAAATATAACTGCTACCCAGCAGTCCAGGATTTACCTTACAAGACATCAGTCTCTTACTAGCGAGTTTTCCCCGACTTTACGGGCCACCACGTGACACAATTGGTAGTAATTCATTCAAATTACCCCTAATGAGTCAATATGGATATTTATCAACACAACATTGTGTTCAAATAGAAATAAATTTCCACCTCATACTTGGGATCGAACTCTGGCCCCTTCTAATGAAAGACCAGGTCGAAACCAACCAACCATCTGGTCATACCCAATGGCATTGCCAGACATAACAAGAATCGAAGATAGTTTCCCTAGGGTAGTGGGTTTCCCTAGGGTAGTGGGACTGGGTTAGAAGGCCCTATGGATAACATGAGTGTCAAAATATCAAGTAAATAAGCATGTAAAAAGCGACTTTTTAAATGAGTAGTTTGTACACCAAAAACAGGAACGTTGCTTGGATTTCTGTGAGCTTTGTACTGCACGTGTCATATATGCTGGTACACTGTAATGGTTTTGCTTGTTTATCTTATCACTCACTTTCCCCTGCACTCTTAATAGACACTCTTGTGTATGCATGTTAGCTCATGTTTTATTTTGTTTTAATTTATGTTAAGTTTCTGCTCGCAAGTCCTTGTATATAAACTTGATGATTGATTAATAAAGTTCAGATGCATTCACCTTGCCTCTCAGTTTTCACCTAACGGCTCACTTGCACAATTGCTGACCACCGAAGTTTCCAGCTCCATCCAGCCTTCCCCTCACTGCTGTGTCATACTGTTTAATGATGCAGCCCTCTCACCCTGACTCTCCTATCAACGCCACACCCATTTGACTACTGCTCTGTGCCAGTACAGTGGCATTTACCTGGTCTCAGTGTGCCAAGAACTAGCTTTGCATTATGGGTATGACTCCCTCAAGCACTAAAGTAGACTGTTCTCTCTGCGATCACCGAGGACACTTTCCTGGAAGTCTCAAATTGGCTTTGCGATTAACGGGACACCCCAATAGTGTACAACGCCTTTAAAATATATCACCTGCAGCAGTCCTCACCATTACCAGCTGTCTGTACATCCAAACTTTTATGGTACCCAAACTTGGCTCAAACTCAGGGAAATGACCAGTACTGC
The DNA here is from genome assembly GCF_036898095.1 of Palaemon carinicauda. Classification (NCBI taxonomy): domain Eukaryota; kingdom Metazoa; phylum Arthropoda; class Malacostraca; order Decapoda; family Palaemonidae; genus Palaemon; species Palaemon carinicauda. Next base: position 141,612,371 of record NC_090728.1, read on the forward strand.
TCGCTTGCAACCTGTTGCAGACTGCTCTCAGCAGGTGAACCTACTTCGCGCCCTTTAGGTATGACGCCTACCTGAATTTATATGCGCTACCATCTGCAATGTCGACACCTTGCTCATGAAGGAACTGATGACCAAAGTCGACGCCTTTATGGACAGCCACTTCACCACCTTCTAGACTTCCATCAACGCCTCCACACCTAACAAAGAGGACGACTATTCAAACACGTATAAGTAGGCCATCGCTTGTGGCGATGGTTTCTCGTCACTAATTTTTTCTTTATATATAATGTAAGTATGGGCATGTGATTTTTGGTAGATACGGGTGTTTGCTGTTCTCTTCTACCATGGCCACTCTCCAGGAAAAGACAGTCTGTGTAAGCCTATCGATGTCTGTCTGGTAGCTGCCAACAGATCTGCTATCCCCATCCAAGTTTTCGACACCCTCACATTAGCGTTTGGAAGTGCTAAACATTAAACATCTGCCTGGTAACTGCCAATGGATCTGCGATCTGCACCCACGGGTTCGAGACCCTCACATTATCGTTTGGAAGTGCTTACGATCAATGAAAGTTTCATGGTACTGACGTCACATTGAAAATCCTCTGTGCGGATTTCTTCTCCCATTTCAATCTTCTGGTTGATGTTGCTCACTAACTGTTAGTCATTGGAGATTATTGTCGACACCTCTTAAAATCCCCCCTCCAATCTTGCTCTCCACATTATTGTGTAGCAGAATTAAATGTTCAAAATAACTATTGATTAATTTAATATAAATATTATATGGTAAAATAATACTGTATAATGCACAGCTATTCGGTATTTACTGATATTACGCAAATGTTTGTAATCGGGTAAACTGGTGTAATATGCACTTGATATGATTAATAATGGCCTTTTATATGCTTGATAAGCAAATAATCTTTATGGTATTTCATGGATAAAACATTAGTAAATATATTCGGTTAATTAGGGATAATTTTTGAAGGCTTTTACTCAGAATGTCTCGTTCTATAGTTTCTTTTTGACAAATCTATCTCAACACTGCTCCTGATTTAAAAATATTTTATATTTTTTATTAAATACTTATGTATAGATTATTTGCTATTTATCTCCTGTCCGCACTAGGCAGCTTTCCTTATTGGAACCTTAAGGCTTATAGCATTATTCTTTTCCAACCAGGGTTGTAGCTTGGCTAGTAGTAGTAGTAGTAGTAGTAGTAGTAGTAATAATAATAATAATAATAATAATAATAATAATAATAATAATAATAATAATAATAATAATAATAATAATAATAATAAATCATGCAAAACTTAGTCTTCATCCAATAGTGGTAAAAGGATAACAGCCTGACATATTGCTAATAAGGGCAGCCTTTGATCCTTTCTCTTGTCAACATGAGGTGAAAGATGCTCGAAATGATCGTGATGTTTCCGAAATTCGCTGGCGATTGAAGGAAAAGTTGTCGTACGAGGGTACACACTCACACGAGAGAGAGAGAGAGAGAGAGAGAGAGAGAGAGAGAGAGAGAGAGAGAGAGAGAGAGAGAGAGAGAGAGAGAGATGAAACTACTTTCGAGGCTTCATTTCTAAGGAAAGAAAATTCTCTTTATTATTAAATCACTGTAATGAAGATGTATAAAACTACTTATCAATGGAAGAATGGAAGTGCTGTTAATAATCAGGATTGTAGCTTATCAATTAATAATAATAATAATAATAATAATAATAATAATAATAATAATAATAATAATAATTATAATAATAATAATAATAATAATAATAATAATAATAATAATAATAATAATAATAATAATAATAATAATAATAATAATAATAGGTTTTGGCAAGGTGGAAATGAAATCTACATACATACACAAAAATACACATACATCATAAATGTGCAGGCGGATGTTTATATTTTCGTTTAAGTTTAATTTCCACTTAGATGGGTGGACTTTAGGGGAATAAGAAAACTTGCAATTTTGTATTTATCTAAAAAGAGGGCAATAAAAAAACTCCCAGTAAATGACACAATGACTACAAACACATGTATATATATACGTAGATTATATAATTACAAATACATAACATACATACATATATATATATATATATATATATATATATATATATATATATATATATATATATATATATATATATATATATATATATATATATATATATATATATATATTACACACACATACAGATAGTTGCAATGATTTGTGGGGTTCAATTCGATGGTCATAACTTTTAAGCCGACCTGAAGTTCTGTTCACATATTTCTTCCTTCAAATGAATCTGTAATACTTGGATATTTTAGACCGCATGTTTAGTTTGCTGAATGTCTAAGTATTATTCATATATGCATTGCTTAGGGTAAAACGATACTTACACTACTGAATCTAGGATGGGCTCAGCATATTAGACAAAAGGCGAAATATTTAAACTATTCCATCAACCGTTATGAAATATGAAGGTAGAAAATATCATTTCAATTTCACTTAAATGTCGAAAGGGACTAAGAAAAAGGTTACTTCATTTTATCTTCAATCTTCGCGTTCGTCCTTTCGTTAATTTGTCTTATTTTTATATTTCAACTCAATAATTAGTCAAGTTTCTACTGATCATAATTATCCTCATCATATCATGATTATCATTATTTTCATTATCATCATTATTATCACTTTTGTTACACGGAAAGCTATAATCCTTGTTGTAAAATAAAATGCTACAATACAAAGAATCCAATAAAGATGATAACTTAGGAAATGGAGAACAATATCATATTTATACTCTATATTGTCATAAACAAAATGGCTGGCTAAACTACAAAAATATCAATAGAATAAAAATGGATGAAACGCGATATCTAAACCTGCTTGGAAGTTTATACGGATTTAGCAAAAAGCGCCAAATGTATAATTCTCAAAAGGAACAGAACAGAAATACAAGGGTCTTCCTTCAAGAAATGATTTAATATTAACTAATAGCAAGATATATACTAACATTTCCCTAATTTATGATACGGTTACTTCGACATTTCATGATATTATTGTTTGTCACTGACAAGATGAACTGAAGATGAAGAGATATCGTATTAATCAACAACCCGAAGGGAGATCTTCACATCAACTTTAATCAAGAGATGATTAGCTAATTTACCTAATATTTGTCGCTCGTTTATTCCACAAAGTAGATTCTTGTCATTAAAGTTGAAACGGTAATTTCGGTGGCGAGTCAGACCAAGCGAAATGACAGCACGGGGACACCTTACATGACAATCAGGCAAATCCTTTATTTCCCAGCATGATTTGAATATTCAGTTGCGTTTATGTGAAAAATAGCAGTGAGAATGTTTGTACTAACTATCCTGCTCTCTTTGCTGTGCTACATTCGAAAGCTTCTCGTAAGTTTTACACCGACCACTTTGGCGTTATGGCATCCTGTGGCTGTAACTCCTATGGAGGTTTGCTGCCCTCCTAGTATTTGACACACTTCTTAGGATAGGAAAGTTTTCTGAGTAACTAGTGTACACAACCCGTCAAAATGACATTCATATTTAGATAGTTATGATGTACACACATGAGCACAGATTCCACCCTTCCCACTCTCCTAACATCAACACGGCAGTTTCGGCAATTTGTGGGAGATTGTGGTGTCCCAACATACCTCTCAGTCTACAAGCTCTCGGGGTACCCCCTATTACTATGGTATGACTATTCTTTCTCTAAATTTTATCCGAGAAGATTAGAGACCGAGTAGTCATAAGTCTGGAAATGATTCTGAGCGTGACGGAAGATATTCACGACTGTCTGCATTCTTGATCCTCAAATACATAAATTATTCTAGCGACTGTGTGTGTTTGAGAAGTCATATAACAAACTAAATTGTCACGTATCAGATAATTATGTCCTTGCTAGTAGATTATTATTTGACCTTATAATCTTTATTTGAAGATGCATCTTGCATATCAAACAACCAATATAATAAAAAAAGATTCTGCTCGCTAGGATTAACTGATACATATCTGTTATACCTTCGAATTCAGCGAAGGATGACTTCAAACTATTTTAATATTTTTTTTTCCCAATCCTTTAATGATAAGGAGAGATGAAATTATATTTAAACTAATATTTCCTAAGACGAAAAATACTTGCAACATTTCACGGTGAGAGCATTTGGTATGCTACTTTCTGAAGGGTTTAACGTGGCTCGTGTTAGGATTTTTAATTCGTCTCGTCATCGTTAAATCTTTAGTAACATTAACGTTACTCGTGGCAAACAATAATGGGTACATCAACATATGAGACGCCATCGCACGTCACATACTATAACTCAAGTATTAGATGAAAACATAATGGTTGGTTTGTCTTTTATGTTGGTATGAAATTAACACATCCAAAAAACTGAACTGTACAGAATTATGTATATTGCTCCATAGACCAAAGATCTTGTTACGAAGGGACTCTTGCGAATCACTTTGAATGGTTAAAAGTTGTCAAGTTCCACTACCAATTTCTTGTGAAGAGATCCTGGTCAGAACGTCAGCCAGGCAACCCAACACCCAACCCCGTGCTGCCCAACCACAGAAGTAGCCTGGCCAGTAAACAGCTTGTACTCACAACTTAAAGCGGGACTATCTACTGTCCTTGAGATTATAAGGAAAATGTCAAATGCTCAAGAAGAAAGATTTCAACAATGTTGCATTTCTAACGACTGCGACTTTTTACAATAAGAATAATTAACTATCTTACTCTTTGATTCTGTGTTCGCGCAGGAACTGAATTTTTGTTTTATACTATACAGACTACTGGTTCAGTTGTTAGTTCGACTAATTTTGTTTAGGCTTTTCATTCCTTCCAATTACCCATCAAGAATAAAAGCTCTTTATCGGGTAAGCGTAGTAGGCTGTAACAGACTCAAAATTCCGTGTGTAAAAAGTTAAACTTTACATGCGCGAGGATTCCTCTGTACAATTTAATGTTCACCAAAAGCCTTTTAAGAGACTTGTCTTTGACTTTGTTCACATATAAATTAGCACAATAATTCCTGGAGAGGTGACAGGTGGGGTGAGAGCGGTGGCCATTCTCTCGGTGGGTTCACAAGGGGAAGGGCAGGGATCCCCTTTAATACTATTCTCTCAAATGGGGAGTTTAAAATAGTTTCGATCTTAGTCACTTCTCTTTTATATCCGTTTCTACCCATTTACATACCATTAACAATGAATTTAACAATTATTCTCTCTATTATATGACACCAATCAAATGTAATGAACATAACGATTGTATCGACATTCTGCCGTCACATAAATGATTCCCAGTTTCTTTTTATTACCATCTAGATTTCATCTGAGAAGACATAAGTCGCTACTTCCAGAAATTCTTTGAAGGAAACCTCAATCCATAGAGAGCAATTTTGACTGGGGTGCGACAGTTACTGATGATTATATGTTGGGTATATATTTCTGTATCATTGCCTAATACGTACTGCATAATATCCCTGTTCCCTATTAGCATACAGTATATATACATATATGGTACAAAGGTCATCACTGCCATTGATAAGAAAAAACATTAGTATCTTTGGTAAAGTTTGGTGGTTTATATCATACCACAAAACTGAATTAACGGACACCTTTATTTCCAAGAGTTAGACTAAATACTTAAATTTGCAGGCGGAAAACATGGTTATGACACGTGACAAATGAAATATGACAAGAAAAAATATTGCTTATTGTCTTCAATGTATGGAGAACAAAATGCTATTGACAAATTCCCTGGGTAAACATTCCAAACCTGCGCTTCATGCTGCTCCATGAAATGGCCAGCCACGTTACTCCGTTTATTGCTGATGATTTTACTCGTTTTACTTTAAGAGAAAAATTATAGTTAATTGAAATCGTAATCTCATCAAAAGTGCTAATGACATTTACGACTGTCTACCCTGTTGAAATTAACGATAAGAGAATCACTGTACTCACACTGCCAGCGTTACCAATGGAAGCCATTAAGTTAATAGCCTGGTAAGGCAGAATCTCTAGGAAACTTTATTAACCGATGCCAGAAAAAGATTAACCCTTCTGCACTATTAGGGGTCTTTTTGACCCAAAATTTTTTTTACATTACCATATCTCTCTTGTTTTTAGAGATTGAAGCTTCATACTCCTTGAATTCTCCTGACTATAAGAGGTTATTGTGTTTCCTAAGCCTGGTAAATATTTTCCCAATAGTTACTGAGCAGCAAAAAAAGTAACGTCTAATCTGTTTGGGTCAAAATGACCCGTACCTACTTTTTGCTGTATTTTTTCACAGTTATCTGCTATCTGTATCAAAGATGGTATGATTATTGATGTTACACTTTCAAATGTAGAGTATACAATTTCTTTAAATATTGTATTCATAGAAAATTCATCTTCTTTGTTTACAAGGTATAGATAAAAAGTGAGAGAACTTGCATAAAATATCTCTTAGTAAAATTCATCAACCATGGATAAGTAAGTCTTTACATCATTGTAAGATTGTTGTCTGATTTATAATGATTCAGAGGAAATATTGGCTAGAAAAATGCTAAGTATAATAGTATATTATGAAAATTATTACCAGCAATAGTCTAGGTCACATGTTTTGGACACTAACACAAGCAGTTTTCTTTGTTTGTGTTCTAGAAAGTGTACAGCTTTCCCTGTAAACAAGTTTTATGGTCAAGAATCCGGTGAAGAAAGTGATTGTATATCTTCAGAAAGTGATGATGGTGAAAAGGACCATCTTTCAGTTCATGATGATCTCAGTGACTCTGACTATGAAGATGAAGCTGTAGAACAGCATTCTTCCAGTCCAAATTATTCAACCAGAAAGGGAAATACCGGTATGGATAATGGCAATGAACCTTATGATCAAACATCTACCACCTCAAATTCCACATCCATTGATACTGACTGTAATGATGAAGAACAGCCACCTTCCTCTGTGAATTTCACATCCAAAAAGGGAAATATTGTATAGTCTTCAAAAAAAAGCAAACAGGTCATCAGGAAAGAAGTGTGCAAGAAATATCATTGATGAAGTTCCTGGTATCACTCGTTATGCAGCTTCAAGAATATCTGATATACTGTCTGCATTTGAATTATTCATAACTCCAAAATTATGCAATATTATTTTGAAAATGACAAAGAAGCTAATCGCATCTTGGGTTCAGGAGATATAATTAGCCTAGAAAACTTGAGAGCATTTTTTGGATTACGTCTTTTAGCAGGAGTTTATAAATCACATGGAGAGTCTCTTAGGAGTCTTTGGGATGACACATATGGACGTCCTATATTTCGAGCTACAATGTCTCTTGAAACCTTTATGAAATATTCTAGGTTTATTAGGTTTGATGATAAAAAAAACCAGACCTCGAAGGAGATCCACAGACAAACTTGCTCCTATTAGAGATGTTTGGAACATTTGGGTTGAGAGACTTCCTCTGATGTATAACATATCATCAACTGTTACCGTAGATGAGCAACTGGTTCCTTTTAGAGGAAAGTGTCCATTTAGGCAGTATATTCCATCAAAACCTGATAGATATGGGATAAAGATTTGGGCAGCATGTGATGCAAAGAATAGTTACCTTTGGAATGCTGAAGTTTACACTGGGCGTAAAGATGAATCTGCAGAACGTGAGCAAGGTAAACGTATTGTTCTGCAACTTACAGAAGGGCTTAAAGGTAGAAATGTAACTTGTGACAACTTTTTCTGTAGCTTAGATTTAGCTAAGGATCTGAAAAAGCGCAAGCAAACAATTGTTGGAACTATCAGAAAAAATCGAAAAGAACTCCCAGTTGAATTCTGTAACCCTAACGGACGGACCAGATATACTACCCTTGAAGGTTACTATGAAGAAAATATAATTATTTCATATTGTCCCAGAAAAGGAAAAACTGTAGTATTATTGAGTAACATGCATGATAGTGTCACTTGTAGTGATAAAGAAGAAAAGAAACCTGACATAATTGAATTTTACAATTCAACTAAAGGAGGAATTGATAATTTAGACAAACTTGTTGCAACTTATAGGTCAAAGCGTCAGACAAAGAGATGGCCTATGGCCTTGTTTGATAACATAATGGATGTGTCTGCCTACAATGCTTTTGTCCTTTGGAATCTAGTGCAACCTAACTGGAGAGCAAAAGATACCTTCAAGAGAAGAATTTTCCTTCAAGAACTTAGATTGGCCTTAGTCCAACCTGTATTGTCTTCAAGGGTATCTTTGCCTAGGACGCCAAATGCCAGACGAGTAGCTGAAGCTGCAAGACCATCTATAGAATATAATAATTCTCAATCTCAAGAAAGAGCTGCAAAGAGACAGCGTTGTCATATGTGTAAAAAATGACAACAAATTAACCACAATATGATCTGTCTGCCGAAAAACTACATGTAAGCGGCATGCTGTTGTAATGTTCAAGTGCAAGAAATGTAACTAATTCCTAATCTTTAATAAGGTAGGGTGGTTGGGAGGGTTAGGTGTGGGGTCTAAATGACAGTCACTTCTACGTAGTAGACCCTGGGCATACAAGACAATCAATTATGTACTTTGTATGGTGGAGAACTGCCAGAATTTATGAGAATGGTCATTTTGACCTGGAACAGATTAGATGTTACAAAACGGGGGAATTAATAAAATTGTAAGCTCTCTATATACACTGGCCATTCTAAATCTTAGAAAAGTTATGCAAAAAGAGGGTATTGTTATATGTGCAAAAATGTTTAGCAATGTTACAGCAATCTTCCCAAAAATTAGATGTAAATCCATGGTGTCACAATATTCAACTGAGATAATTTCAACTGAAACCTATTTTTTAATAAAGTAATTGGCTGGTAGAAGTAATTTTGGATCCTAAATGGTAATAATACTCTTGCAGTGTACCCTGGACATGCAAAATAATCTTATAAAGTACTTTGTATGGCAAGAAACTGTCATAATTTAAAAGACGGGTCATTTTGACCCGGAACATATTAGGTGTTACCAACATTTTAACAGACCACAAGGGTTAATTTCGCTGATATATGCGTTCCGAACTCTAGTGGGAATAGTATCCCAGGTGATGGTCAACAATAATGTTCAATAACAATGATTCAAAAGCTGCTTGATCTAAGATTTTTTTTTTCCTTACGATAATAATTCAATGGAAAAGCTTCATGGATATTTTCATAAAAAAAAGCTTTAAAAAAATTCATAGTATGCGTTAACGATGACTAATATAAAAATAACAAACAATAGTAATATTGACAGAGAAAAACAAGAAAAAACGACAACAACAATTACAAAAGTGAACGCCCATAACGATAATAGGTTAACACTCACCGTCAGCCGGAGAAAGTGACGGCTGTCCACCAGATTGAGATTTGAGTCACTCCACTTGTTTTAAGACCGACTTTCCTGAGAGACACGTTCAGCATTTTGGTGATCTTTACAGTTTAGATACGCTCTGTATTGATACTCTCCACCTATCGTGAATTATTTCAATATTATACCAACCAGATGAGAAAGATAATAATGGATACCCGTTATTCCGAAAATGGCGGAAGACTAAATTTAATCATTCTAAATTAAGTAAAAATTATCCCAATAGACCCTAACTAATATTCAACTAAAACCATAATAATTACAAAAATTTCAAGAACAACTTACTTAAATTTCACTATTACAATCTGTAGGATATAACATCACCTCCTAAAATTGCTCTTAATCGTGAACTTTCTGAATCTAAAACGAAATTGCCATATCTACGTTAGATGAGACACTGTCCGTGCAAATTAAGTTTAGCTATCTCAATCTTAACCGTTTAGCAAACGTCTTTAAACAATCTTCCTCACTAACACAAAGTACTATAACTCCTCAAAAAATTCGGTTATCAAATGCTGTTTTCCAACCCTCTACTTTTCCACCTTTAAGCTTCCCATCTTTTTCTTTTCTCAACCTTTCTCTTGACAGTGTAACTGTAGGCTTTCCCCAACTTGCAAATCCGTGTCAAATGACCTCCCTGCTCAAGTATAATGTCCTACTTTCATAAATGCAACCCAATCAAATCCTACTGATTATTCGAGGATCACAAGTCACATGAACACACACTAGAACCAAAGAGGACTGCAGCACCACGACTGGTAATCAGAGTTCTACCAGAGAAGGATATCACTTTGTTCTACCGAAGACGGCCAGGATCTGCCTAACGACTGCTCTCCAATGACAGTCTCCTTGTTACAGCAAAACGTTAGGCTCTATGCCAGATTACAAAACAACTTTATGAAATGATGAACTATTTGAAGTGAGAATGAATGCATAAAAAATATTTAAAACTGGCAGCCGGATGTTCTTGATCAGCAAATATACAAAAGTTTTTATTCTCTCATGATCTTGATTAAACAGTAGATAAATGCATTCCGAATAAATGCGAAAAAAAACCTTTCTCCTCTGTTAATATTCATTCAATAGTATAGATTTTGATATTTGTGATATCAAAATCTAAATACCTCTACAATTCAGGATTCTCTCTCAATGTTCCACAAACTTATGATATTTCTTGAAAATGTAACTGAAGGTAATCATAAAATATATATCTAAATAGGAATAGTTGGGAAGGTTTAATGGTTTAAAGGTCGCACATGAATGGCAAAGGCAAGGGACAGTGACATTGTCCTAGCAATCAGGACGAAGTCCTACAGACTGACCGTAGCCTCTGTACCATGGTCTTCCACTGTCTTGGGTTAGAGTTCTCTTGCTTGAGGGTACACTCAGGCATACTGTTCTATCTAGTTTCTCTTCCTCTTGTTTTATTAAAATTTTTATGGTTTATATAGGAAATATTTGTTTCAATGTTACTATTCTTAAAATATTTTATTTTTCCTTATTTCCTTTCCTCACTGGGCTATTTTCCCCGTTGGGGCCCCGGGGCTTATAGTATTCTGCTTTTCCAAATAGGGTTGTAGCTTAGCATTTAATAGTAATAAAAATAATAATATATCATATGATCAACGCCCAAGCCTCCTCTCCACCCAAGCTAAGACCAGAGAGTGCCAGGCAGTGACTGCTGAAGACTCAGCAGATAGACCTATAGGCTCCCCCAAACCCCCCAACCTTAGCTCAAAAGGATGGTAAGGTTGCAGACACGAATGGTACTAATGAGTCTGAGCGGTACTCGAACCCGACTGGCAAACACCAGGCAGAGACGTTACCAATCAGGGCACAACAACCCCAGCAACTACAGGATTTAACATGAACAGGCTTATTTGACTGGAATCTGCAACTTATGGCAGCTGGAATCTGCAACTTATGGCAAATAGGATTCTCAGATACCATGCACATAAGGTAATCTGATACCATGCAAATAAGGTTCTCTGATTCAATTCCAACAGGACTCTCTGTTACCATGCAACTAGGCTTCTCAGATTTTAGGCTATACCATAGCTTATGGATGTTATGATATTTAGGAAACGACCTTTCTATGGAAGATGATAAAGCTTTCACTCAAGAAAGTAATATTCCAAAGTCCATGATTTGTAGAAAGTTATATGATTTTAGTTAGGAACGTTTGCATAAGAATGAGAGATTATTTAAAAGGAAAGTTTAAGTACTGAAGTTGCATCTACTCTTATGTTCGAGGAAATTGGTTAACTTAGGTGATCCAAGTTGCCACTAACTACTGTGTAAACCCAACAACAGAATCAGTCACTGAAGACGGTTAGCCAGATTATCTGTAAACTATAAATTAACGTGAAATATTTAACCAAATAATTTTGGTTATATAAATATCAGATTTGTGTTCATTGGAAGATTTTCTAATCAACGGTTTCTGTCAATAACTCCCATCTTATTATCTTCTACTATGAGATTCAGGGCCTCTGTAACACGGTTTTTTGGACTTTGCTCCTTATCAAAGCATCGGGTGTAGCTGAAAGTTGACGTATGTATATTTTACAACCACACACAAATTTTGTCAGCATTATCAATAACCTAAACCCGATGGTTTTAATTTTTATAGAGTAAAAATGATCCAGCCGACGCCATGGCCAGCGATAACGAGCCAAGAGTCGAAAACATTCATTACGTAAGCAATGTAAACACCTTTGGACAAAATTTTGCCCCGCCCATCCACCAGACACCCATTCACCTTCTTCCATCTGCTCTGAAACCCATAACAGTCAAGAATGGCTAACAGGATTTGGAATTGCCCCCGTGGTTGCAAACCTGCATTTGTCTTACGACTTGCAACTTTATACAGTCATGAGAAAGCCCTTGGCCATATCTATTATAGCCTGAATAGGTAATTATTCAGTTTCTAGTTTAAATCCAATATTTATGGTCTGATTTGTATTTAGCGTAACATGATTATAATACTTGTAATGTCATTCAGGCTTTTGAACATTTCCATTAACTATTCACTATGCCACCAAGAGAGAGAGAGAGAGAGAGAGAGAGAGAGAGAGAGAGAGAGAGAGAGAGAGAGAGAGAGATATTTTGTATGTAAACAGTCTTTATATAACTTTTTTTGTTAAAATAAGATTTTTGTGCTAAAATCTCCATCAGACCAACGGATCATCCGATATAATTTTTTTTCTTCTTCTTAGGCCGTAGGAACGTGCTGGCTATGTTTTGGGCATGACTGCATTTTGTAAATAAATCATGAATAGTTTTAGGAGTTTTATTTGTACATCTAATGGGAATCTATAGAAGTAAAGTGAACATAATTCATTTATCCTTCAAAATATTTACTACATGTAGCAAAACAAATAGTAGTAAAGATGATAATGCAATGAAGGAATGATACCATACTTTATCTTTAGCTTCAACGTCGGCAATAACATACCCAGTTGCCATAATTTGTCAGCTTAATGAAATAACCTATCATCTAATGTTAAACTTAATTTCTGAGGAGGCCATGGCTTATTGCACAGTGAAAAAACATGACAAAGACCTTATGAATGGCGGAACAATACATAGATGTGGGTGGGGTATCAGTGCTGGCGTAGTAATACTACTGTAGCAGTACTGCCGCAACAGTAGTATGCATGAATTAAACGTTTAGGCCAACTGCTGGGATCATTGAGGATCATTTAGCACTTCTTACAACTACTCGAGAAATGAGTTTTTATAGCCAGAATTTGAATTTTCTGATCCAACAATGCCCATGATAGCCTTCAGTGTTATCCTGATTCATAACGAGGCCAAAGTGGGTGGAGTCTCATGAAGTCATCATTCTGACGATAATTATTGGTGAAGGTTTAAAGCGAAAATACGGTACCGGCTATCTTTTTTTTTTTACAGTAAATAGGTAGGTAGATAGACAATGAATAAAAATTGCTTGACATTGGATATAGCAGTTATCAAATCAAGCTGGTCTACTACGTTTTTGAAAATTACCAACTATTCCATACACTTTGTCAATCTGATTGTGACCTATAAAGTAGACTGTAATTTTTTAGGAAACTTATTTTGGGAGTTAGACAAATAATCGAAGTGTTTTTGTATTTATTAACATATTTTGTTCGTTTGTTCATTATGACAATTCTCAGTGGAGAGGTTTCAGAGTTCATAAAGGTGTACTGCTATGCTTTTATTTACACTTTTGTATTATTGTTGGCAGAGGTATAGCCTTCGTTACGTATAACCAATCATCGATCGAGAAAGAGAGAAGAAATGCCGTCATAAGTTACGTAACGAGTGCGTTCGAAACCTTTTCTCTGAGTAAGTTGGCCCGTCTTCAAAAATCGTCACTTTTACTTGATAAAGTACCAAATTTATTCAACCTACGTAATGCAGAATATAGTCAAAATTTATGTGTAGATATAATGTGCATTCTGAATAAGCGTTATATTTATGAAATTCAAAGAAAAAAAGTTATTGTGAAAAAACCGTGTTACAGGGGCCCTGAATCTCATAGTAGTTTTCAAAAAATAAAAAAATAAAAAAAAATGTAGATTTGTTTTTTATATGGTGAAAATAGCAATAATAATAACAAAGACATTTAAATGAAAGAATCAGCATCCGAGACGAACAACTACAGTAACTACAGTAGTTCTAATGGAATTTACTTTTCAACAGATCTTTCGCAAACATTGAATTTTGCAATCTCAATAAAACATCGCGAGTGTAAATATTCGGGGTTTTCTAGCACCATCAAAGTTATCCGATTTTTAGAATGGACATCAATGAGCAAGAAAACAATTATTTTTTTTTTTCTTATTTATTTATTTAATTTTTTTTTTTTAGATGCCAAAGCTGAGCATTGGTTCCTCACCAAAAAGTTTCAGAAGTTTAGAAAATCAGAACAAAAATTGACATATCTGAATGTTTTATGTTAAACGCCAGTACCTAACTAAACAGTTTCGTGGATTTGTAAAGATCAGAACAAAGGACCACATTTGAATAAGAGTTATCGAGCATGGTAACAGAAATGTCATAAAAAGTCTCTGAAATTCATGATATTTCTTCTTCAAGGTAAATATTCGTTGTAATTGCAGTGCCAGAATATGTAAACAATTCTGTCATTTCTATAATGAAATCATATAAATTGTTGATGAAGGACTTTTATTTTATTTTTCCCCGTGTTTCATAAGCTTCGTATATAATTAGGGTTTGATTAATTGTCGCATTTTTTTAAATGGAGAAGTTACTGTCAAAAGATATTCTATTGTGTGTAAGCTCCTTTTTTATTGTACTTTTGCAATAAACTCTTTATCTAGGTTTAAAGGCCACTCATGAATGGCAGATGCAAGGGGCAATGACACTGCCCTAGCAAGCAGGACAGTTCCCTACAGACTGATCATATATCCACATGATCAGCGCACAAGACTAGGAACAGGGAGGGACAGGCAATGGCTGCTGATGACTCAACGGGTAGACCTACAGGCTGCCCCAAACGCCCCATTCTTAGCTCACACGGATGGTGAAATTGCAGCCACTAAAAGAACTAACGAGTTTGAGCGGGACTTGAACCCCAGTCTGTCGATCACCAAGCAAGGACGATACCAGTAGGATTAAAGGATTTTCCGGATCCCAAAAGGTATATAATCGCACAACGGTATTGTTAAAAGTTAATA
>NC_090728.1:141629955-141632455 GCF_036898095.1 Palaemon carinicauda
TTCAAATAATTTTGGGAAAATTCATCATTAAAATATGTAATAAATAACTAAACATGATAACCATTGTTACCTAAGCTCTTTAACATTGCAATATTTTCACATAATTTTCTTGATACTAGAAGTTTATGCATAAGAAGTTCAAGTATATGAATACTTAAAAATCATAGTAATGATACTGTGTCTGTTCATTCAATTTTATAAGTTAGACTAAAATCTGAAGCACATATGTTTTTATAGAGAAGACAAATACCGTAATCGAATTCCTCACCAAATCAATTAAAACTTCCACATTTGATGAAATTATCTGAAGGATCATCTTAAATGAGTTAACGTGAACCCTTATCTAAGATAACTTGAACAGTTGATAATAATGTTATTTAGTTGAAAAAAAGCAGGAGCAGCAGGAAAGATTATAGATATTAAAATCCGATAATTATTTTGCTCATTTTCATTATGCCAAGATTAACATATGCGTGATTAATTGAAAAGGTCTTAGCTTTGAGAAGAGTCGCCAACATATATCTATTACTTTTATTATTATTATTATTATTATTATTATTATTATTATTATTATTATTATTATTATTATTATTATTATTATTATTATTATTATTATTGCTGCATCGGCAGAATTCAATTTCCTCTCCAATTTCTCGATTCTTCGGGCAATTCTTTTTTCAGGATTGCTACATTCAGCTAGCAAGTTGGCGAAGCTCATCAGGGTGAAGGATACAAATCAGGTTAAGGCTGGATGTAATTGATGCAAGTACAAGTAATACTCGAAAATTACAACAGGTAAAGTCAGGAGTGGGTTGCGACGCGTCTCGGAGCAGCTTGCTCCGTCTTCAGGCGAGAACTGGCTCTGGCTAGATCTGTTGTTGTTGTTGTTGTTGGGGTATTAAAGCCAACACTTGTTGTTGGCACGGGCCTTTCCCTTGGTTGGCCCGTAGGGCTAGATCTGGGTCCTTAACTCCTTATATATCCCGGCTCTAGTTCGTAGAGAGGGGCCTCGAATTTTGATTGGTCGAGCGGAGGTTATAAGTTCGGGTGGCAGATGTCCGACGAACTCGGCTCGGCCTCCCAGGCTGATTAGCAGAGTTGAAGTGAATGAGACCAGAAAAAATTGAGTTATATGTGAGAAATATTCGGGACAGGAATTAATAAGAACATACAGTAAAGATGTCTAAAATGGAAGAAGTCTGATGGATATTGACAATTTCATTAGTCTAATATTGAAGAGATGATTGCCCGAGAATTTTCTTTGAGAGAGAGAGAGAGAGAGAGAGAGAGAGAGAGAGAGAGAGAGAGAGAGAGAGAGAGAGAGAGAGAGAGAGAGAGAGAGAGAGAGCTGTAGGCAAACGAAGGCTTCCTAGCAAAGAGTTATGACAAATGATATCAATATCTGGGTTACACAATCGATGTGTTATGAATCTTTTGGGATATGGTAACGCATACTGATGTTGAAAGTAATTTCATTTCAATAATAGAGACCTAATAGGGTGGATCAGGGATCTGATATGAAGTTGTTTATAGGATTTCAAAAGCTTTTCATTTAGTTATTGGTAATAAATTTCGAAAAATCTTCCAAATTATTATAAAAAGTTCGCAATTACATATTTTGAGAATATTCAGCATTTTCCCAATTTAGTAAATATTTTTGATCCATCTGATGAAGCATAATTATTCACAACTCAATAAAGAGCTATGTATGCAAAGCAAACAGCCATACTACACATATATCATAATCATCAACAGTCGTTACTAGTCCACTGCAGAAAAAAAGGTCTTAGACATGTCGTTCCACTTGCGTCTGTTTATGGTCTATCTAAGTCAGTCCACACCCGTAAACTTTCTTTTCGTCAATCCATCGTCTTCTCTTCCTTCCATTGCTTCTTTTACATTCTCTAGGGACTCATTCTGTTATTCTTAATATCTATCATTCTCATTATAAGTCCTGCCCATGTCCGCTTTATTTTCTTACCTGGCGATAAAATATCCTTTACTCTAGTTTGCTCTCGTATCCATGTTGCTTTTTTTTTCTGTCTCTTAACCTTATTCCACTCATCAGTTTTTCCATAGATCTTTGAGTTTCAACTACCTTACGTTTTAAGGCTTTAGTGAGGCTCTATTTTTTATGTATAAATTAATACTGATAGGTACATCTGCTTAAAAAACTCTTGTTTTTAGAGAAGTTGGCATTTTATTTTCATAATCTCATTTTGTTTACAAACTGTTCTCCATCCGATGCCTATCATTCTTTTAATTTTAGTTTCGTGTCATGGATAAACACTTAATGTCTGTCCTAAGTACGTATATTCATTAACAATCTCTAGAGGTTAGTCCACAACTCTTTATTTTTTGTGTCTGTGCATTTTCATTGAATATAATTTCTATACAAGTATATACACATAGATAAATACATACATACTACATAAACACATAGATAAATACATACATACTACATAAACACATAGACGCACACACACATACATACACACAC
>NC_090728.1:141637455-141638829 GCF_036898095.1 Palaemon carinicauda
ACAGGGTATAAAGGCGTTGGGGAACTCCTCCATTAATGTAATTACAAGATAGATGTTAGATTTGGCGTCTGAGTTTCAATAGGAGCCCTTCAAAAGAAACTTTTCTTGCATCACTCTAATATATAAGGGAGAAAGATAAAAACGACCGTGGGAGGTTTTGCAATCATCAAATCTTCTTTTCATTTTCATTTCAGCGTAAAAAATCTTTTCGTGATTCTGAGTGAAAAGTTTTTAATAAGAATAATTGTACGGATTCACTCATGTAGTCATCCTTTTGAAATAATGCTGCCAATCAGGATTAACACTTATTTGATAAATTAGATAAAGTATCAAGAGGTTCGTTATGACTATAATTCATCCCTTCAAGTGGCACTTGTCAACCAATCTACCATTGCTGTTGGAGGGGTTTCATGTAATCCAAGAACCTTGAGAGATGAGAATCAAAATGATGAAATCCAACCAGTTTCTAAAGGAAATCTGAAATTGGATAGATAAGGGTATATAATTTTACTTATATTTTCTGAAGCATCTTTAACTAATTACCTCAAGAAATTCTACGCTTTTGACAACCTGTTACTGTATTTTTAAACAAAAAGGAATAAAAAATGTTGATGAGATTATATCTCTATCCCACGTTTCGAATAAGGAGATAGAAGCAGATACCGGTAGAAGGCAGATGAAAAAATACTATTAAGAATATAAAAATGATATCATACTACATCAATGGCATTGAAGCAGCGATTATCTTTATATTCAACATTATTACTATTATTACTTTTCTGCAAATCACAGCCTCCAAAAGAATGGTGGTTTAAAGTGTGCGGTTCTGGGTTGCACCCAGCTTCCTTAGGAATCCATCGCTTTCCTCACTATATATGTTCTGTTTCAAATAGTGCGCTCTTTTCCAAAACTTCTTAAGCTTTATAATCTACGTTCTCAAGATTTCTCATCAGTTACTTCGGTCGAGTTCCAAGTGCTCTAATGATTATTAGCACTTCTACTTGCATATTCAATAGCCTTCTCAATTCAGTTCGTAAGTCTTGCTACTTATCTATTTTCTCGTCTTCCCTTATCGTCTTCCACTCCCAGAACAGGATTGCTACTCCCTCTCAAACATTGCCGACGTGACCTCCTTCCTGCACAAAGCGAAGGTTTTTTCTATGTTCGACCTCCTGAAGGGGTATTATCAGGTGCCTAAGAACCCAGAAGACATCCCCAAGACCGCCACTACCCCTCCGTTTGATACATACACCTTCAATTACTCCTGTTTTGGCCTTTGTAATGCTGGGGCCACGTTTCAACGTCTCATAGATGGCATCTCAGGGGACCTCCCTTTCTGTGTATGTTTTGTGGACGACATACTTGTGTTCTCCT
>NC_090728.1:141646829-141659329 GCF_036898095.1 Palaemon carinicauda
GTAGGTATTTATGTAGATAAATCTATGCCTATATCAATATATGGATTGTAATCAGTGAAAACGTTAAGAATTGACTAAATATTAAATAAAAATATCCTCAATAATACGAAAGTATAAAAAGTATTAATGTGGAAAGTGCGGTAAATATAAAAAACATCCATAGCACATTAAACTTAACTCAAAGCACTTTTGCAAATATACGAGAAAAGAAAGATTGTTCATCTGTTCAAGATAAGCGTCCATAGGCTCTCACTTTGGAACCCTCTAACAAACTGCTATCTTTATCAAATGCCTTGTATCACCTTGATCTTACATTTCGCCTTTTGGATCATGATGATGCTGCTGATGATGATTATTATTATTATTAAAATGATTATTAAATCATTAAAATGATTAAGATCAAAATAAAAATTAATAAAATGATTAAGATCAAAATAAAAATTATTAAAATGACTAAGATCAAAATTAATAAAATAATTTTTATCAAAATGATTAAAATGTTTATTATCAAAATGATTAAAATTATTATTATCAAAATTATTAAAATTGCAACAACAACAACAACAAAAATAGTAATGATAAGTATTAATTATTATTATTTTTATTATAATTATTATCATTAACATTATTATCTCTATTACTATTACTATTAATAGTATAATACTATTAACACTATAATACTATAATACTATAATACTACTGTTACTCATACTCTTATTATTATTATTATTATTATTATTATTATTATTATTATTATTATTATTATTATTATTATTATTATCAAAATGATTATTAAATTATTAAAATGATTAAGATCAAAATAAAAATTAATAAAATGATTAAGATCAAAATAAAAATTATTGAAATGATTAAGATCAAAATTAATAAAATTATTATCATCAAAATGATTAAAATGTTGATTATCAAAATGATTAAAATTATTATTATCAAAATTATTCAAATTGCAACAACAACAACAAAAATAGTAATGATAAGTATTAATTATTATTATTTTTATTATAATTATTATCATTATCATTATTATCTCTATTACTATTACTATTAATAGTATAATACTATTAATACTATAATACTATAATACTATAATACTACTCTTACTCATACTCTTATTATTATTAGTATTATTATTATTATTATTATTATTATTATTATTATTATTATTATTATCATCATCCTCGTGAAAATCATTAGGGTGTCTGAACCGTCGATTTCATAAGTTCAATCGTTCAATTTGATTGAACATAAATTAATACTGTCTCTGTCTCTCACATGTGTATGTATTTATATGATTCCAGAATCTTTTTATAATAATGTTTTGAGGAAGTAGCTCAGAGATTGTGTTTAATCAACGGAGCTTTGATCTTTGTATTATCCAGCGATGAATGAATTCATATAATAATTTCAGTGAAAATAAGACAAGGAACAAATTCACTAGGACGGTATACAGATGAACAGACACGTGTGTTTCTTAAACCCTGAAATCATTAACTTCTTTCAACTTTTTCATCGCCTTCAACTAAAACCTTTCGTTTATATCTAAAGTGATGTTTAAGATTGTATGCACCTACAAAAATACACTTTTATTGTTGGTTAATCTGTTTGCAAAACGATAGTTCTAAAACTCATGCAATCCTTAGCAAAATGAATAAACAAATAAATAACCAAATGGACATACAGGAGAATACATGAGTGAAACCAGTCCTGAAAGGAACGATATCTCTTGATCGAAAAATGCATGAATTGCGAAACCAATAGGACGTCAGAGGGACCGATCTCTTTGAAGTTCTCGCAATAATGAAAGCATAAAAATGCCCAAACCTGTCTGGTTCAGTCGCACCCCTTTTACATTTATTACAGGCGATTGTTGAATAGCTGAAAAAAAAAAGTGTACTGTATAGAAATTAAGGCTTACGACATTTTGAGCATCAAATCAACCTCCTTTCATTATAGAATGAAGCATCTCTCATTCTGTGAAATCTCCATATTTATTGAGAACATGGTACAAACAGATATTTGCTTTAAAGGAGGAAATTGGAAATATCAACAAAAAAGATGGAGTGATAAAAATTGCAGGGGATTTCCATACTATTGCAATCATATAATAATGCAATGCATTTCAAAGCTATAAAATTACCATTTGAGGCAATATCATTTCTTTAACAACAAACATCTCTGGATACAAACCTCTTCAGTTTAAAGTTCCTTTCTTCATTCTCACTTAAGCTTTTTCTCCGGTCACTTAATTGTTGACTGTCTCGTTACTGCAACGCTTTCCAGACATCAACTCGCACCAGATAGTTTATTAGAATGGTTATATGGACGTTCATAAAGAAAGTGATAAAAAAAGGGATAATAAAGTAAGATTACTAATAAGAATCACGTTTACTATTATTTTTGCATAAAGCAGAAAATCAGGGAGGGATATTTATCAGCTATATCAAATCATCACTCCGGTGTTTTCGTGTTTATACATGACCTTGGGTTAGGCAAACAAAAGTTAAAACCACTGAACTATAACCAGAACTAAATATACTAAGAACAAAATGAATTTGAACATCGAAAATTACGAAAACAAACACCAAAGATAGACAAAACAAGCAACCGCTAGTCCAAACCCATAGTAACCTTCAAATAAAAAAGAAAATAAAGGATTTCAATAACACAATAGTATAAAATTGATATAAGAAATAAGTTTGCTAATAAAAACAATGAAATTCCTTAGCCGGTACCAAAGATAACAGTAGGAGAAGTAAAGATAGGATTAAAAGGCATATAAAGAGGTAAAGACAGGTCTACAATTGATATAATTATAAACGGAGATTTCATAGTAAAACTGGCTGAAATTTATAAAAAATATCTGCAATAGTGTTCTATACCTAAATATTGGAAAAAATACTATACTAATTAGAAAAAAGGAGACTCAAATCACTTGAAAAATTACTGCCCATTAAGTTTACTCTCAGTAATGTGTAAAATATTTACAAAGATCACACTCATACACACACAAATACACACACACACACATAAATATATATATATATATATATATATATATATATATATATATATATATATATATATATATATATATATATATATATATATATATTATATATATATATATTATATATATGTATGTATATTATACATATACATATAAATATATATATATATATATATATATATATATATATATATATATATATATATATATATATATGTATATATATATGTATGTATATATATTATATCTATATATATATATCCACACACATATATATATATATATATATATATATATATATATATATATATATATATATATATATATATATATATATATATATATATATATATATATATATATATATATATATTTAAATATATATATATATATATATATATATATATATATATATATATATATATACAATTATATATATTATATATTTACACATATATATACATATATATATATATATATATATATATATATATATATATATATATTTAAATATATATATATATATATATATATATATATATATATATATATATATACAATTATATATATTATATATATACATATATATACATATATATATATATATATATATATATATATATATATATATATATATATATATATATATATATATATATATATATATATATATATATAACGGATTTTGAGCGAAGCGAAAAATCTATTTTTGGGTGAGATAGCCATGTCGTCCTGATGGAAGTTCCTATAGGGTAGCTTCCTAGGGTATATTACAACTACGGCGATATTCCCAGAGAATTTACCTTAAGGTACCAGAATTCTAACTCCTGGAGCGAGTATCCCTCGTGAAAGGGATATCGCGACATATCAGAGGACGTATTCTAGACACGTCACATGGCAATCTACGACCTGAACAGAGATTCGTCTCGTAGGAGGGAGATTGACGAGATACGAATTCGGGAAAGAAAAAGGGGAGCCGCTCCCAAGGCTTCCCTATCCCCCGATTCGTATGCGTGCCTGGCGCCAATCCTGGCGCCATCTGTATTCCTTGTAGCGTACACGAGGTGCTACAGATACTGTATGTAGGGAGGGGTCCTACAGCCCTTTCTTAGAAAGGCAAGGGCGGGTCCATCAGGACGACATGGCTATCTCACCCAAAAATAGATTTTTCGCTTCGCTCAAAATCCGTTTTTTGGGCTCAAGCCATGTCGTCCTGATGGAAGTGTACCAGAGCATTACTGTATCTGTGGATTCTCAGAACGTGCCGTACTCCCCGGAGGTAATTTTTTCCCGGTCGACTAGACCTAGAGACCTAAGATGTTACCGTTATACATCTTTTCAACTAACTATAAACTATGTTAGAGCTTCCTGCCCCCTACAGGGAAGAGTCCTACTAGACTCTGGAAAAGTCTCGAAGAGTACATATATCTATGTACGAATACCAGGCAAGCTAATATAGTGGTCTCGCCCTATATTAAGTAAAGCATAGTTTGTAAAGGACCACTGCGTCAATATGAAATATCGACCAGTTTTCCGCACAATACTTGTATTGGACAAAGGTTTTATATCCGCATAGGAGGAAAACCAATGCAACATAGCTTGCATAAAGGAACAATTCTATTAGAATTATCCCAGATAAGGTACATAGAATGAATGCTCAATTATACCAGTAAATTGACACAGGTGAAGGAGACGCAAGGTTCTCAAGAACCAGATTATTGACAGGCAATAAATAGACAGGTTAACCACAATTATATATATATATATATATATATATATATATATATATAAGAAGAGGATAACCCAAAACTTTAAGCATAAGTATGATAGTAAACAGGGCTTGTTTGTCTGAAAGAAAAACATTAGATGCCACTTTTAAGATACCGAGGTATCAAAGTCATAAAAGCCTGTATTACAAATCAATGACATTAGCGTTAGAAACGCTCGGCACACATGTCTGCACTTATGCTAGGTTCACCTTCGGAAATGGAACAGTCTGGATGGGCAACACAGTGCCCTCACTTAGTTTGTAGTACAGTATGTAACTACACACTCACCCTGGAATTAATCGTCCCAATTAAGACCACTGTTCCTCGCAGAGTTAAACAGTAGGGTTAACACCGCGACCCACTGCTACCACAGATCTCTTTTAGTTCCTCTACTTGCTTCGCATAGTGGCGAAAGAACACTCTGGAAGACTTCCAGCCAGTGTATGAACGGAGATGTTCAAAATCCATGCAATTAAAGAAATTTAAGAATGAGGCAACTTTCCTCGGATCGTGACCTGCGGGTGTATTGTCAGGATCCGCTCTGCGAATAAAATATGTGATTTTTGCTCTGAGTTGATTCAGAGATAAATTTGAGCCTGATGTTTCTCCCCTGAATAGTTGACCACCCTTGAAGTCTGAAGTTCTATGAAGATAGACCTTTAGGCATTCTACTGGATATAGAGATGCATCTTCTTTCAGAGGGCAGATTCTCCAGGGACCCCACCTGTTGGTGGGTAACTCATTCTTGGCGAGAAACGTAGGATCCGGAAACAGGTTCAGTTCTTCCCCATCCAGGAACTGAACACGACCTGCCTCTCTCGAGAGGCTACAATTTCACTAACCCTGGCCCCGGACGCGAGTGCAAATTAGGAAAATAAATTTTTGTGTCAAATCCTTTAACGCACATTCTTCATTGCTCAACAGAGAAGCGAAATGAAGAACTTGTCTAAAGACCATGAAATGGGCTTTGGAGGTGCTGAAGGTCTGAGCCTAGCACAGGCTTTCGGGACTTTATTAAAGATCTCGTTACCTAGGTCGACCTGGAAGGCATATAGAATGGGTCTTGTCAAAGCAGACTTACACGCTGAAATCGTGTTCGCTGCCAACCCTTGACCATGGAGGTGGGGAAAAAAGATAAGCAGAAGTCTGTCAAGATCTCCTGCGGAATCTTCGCCTTGACAAAAGGCCACCCATTTTCTCCAAGATGACTCATATTGCCTTCTAGTAGATTTGCATTTATATTCCTCAATGAAGTCTATACTGGCTTTCGAAATCCCGAAACGCTTTCTCACCGCTAGGGAGAGAAAATCATGAACTGCAGGGTCTGGGTTTTCTGTAATGAAGCGCAGACAGTTGACTTCTGGACTCGCTGGGTCAGAACTGGATCTGGTAGTGGTACAAACTTCAGCTACAGTTCCAATGCCAGGAGGAACCACACGCTGTTCGGCCACTTGTGGGCCACTATTGCCGCTACCCTTTGAAGGATCTCAGTTTGTTGAGGACCCTCAACAGAAGGTTGTGAGGAGGGAACAGATAAATCTTGGACCATCTGTTCCAGTCGAGGGACATCGCGTCCACTGCTTCCGCTAAGGGGTCCTCGTACGGGGCACGTACAGGGGCAACTTCTTGTTGTCTTTCGTCGCAAAGAGGTCTATATGCAGTTCTGGGACTGATTCAGAATGAAGGAGAATGATCCTGCGTCTAAGGACCATTCCGACTCTATCGGTGTGAACCTGGATAGAGCGTCCGCTGTCACATTGCGGACTCCTTGAAGGTGAACTGCCGACAGGTACCACTTCTTCTTTTCCGCCAATCGGAAGACGGCCAACATCACCTGGTTGAGAGGTGGTGACCTCGATCCTTGTCAATTCAAGTATCTTACAACTACCTCGATGTCTATTACCACTTTATGTGGAACGAATGACGCGGGGAGACTTTCTTTAAGGTAAGGAGCACTGCCCTAGCTTCTAGAAAGTTTTATGAGAAAGGTCTTGAATAGCCTGGACCAAGTCCCCTGGACTTTTTTCCGATGAGAGTGACCTCCCCATCCCTCCTTTGAGGCGTCTGAGTGAATCGTCACCGACGGGGGAGGTGGCTGAAGAAGAACCTGACTTCTTTAGATGTCTGGCTTGGGACCAAGGCCTGAGAAGAGTACTTAGCCGAAGCGGCTGGTCTTCTCAGATCTCTTCACGCGTTTGATGCATAACTTCTCCAAACTCCGATTGCATCCTTTAGCTGTGCTCTTAGCACTGGGTCTGTCACCGAAGCAAACTGGAGAGAGCGCAGTACTCTCTCCTGCTCGTGTCTTGATATCCTTTCGGAATCTTGAAGTCTCTTGACAGAACCCGCTATCTCCTTCCTTTTCTTCGCTGGGGTGGAGAAACGGTGTGACAAAAGGTCCCAGTGGATCTTAGCCACTGGAACTTTTGAGATGGAGAAAGTCGATACTTTTTCTGTTGATCTTGAAGCCTAGGTACTCTAGGAACTGGATCACTGACTGGAAGCTTGCAAGCATTCTGTCTCGGATGCTGCCCACACCAACCAGTCGTCCAGGTAGGCTACTACCTGAATTCCCTTTAGGCGAAATTGTTTGAGAGCTACGCTCGCAAGCTTCGTAAAAATCCTTGGGGCTATGTTTAGCCCGAATGGCATGGCTCCGAAGGCGTATAGTCTTCGCTGTAGCCTGAACCCTAGGTAGGGGGAGAGTCGATGGCTAATTGGAATGTGCCAGTAGGCATCTGACAAGTCTATAGAGACGGAATATGCCCTCTTGGGCAGTAAGGTCCTTATGTGTTGCAGTGTTAGCATTTTGAATTTGCAATTCACTATGAACTTGTTAAGTGGCGACAAGTCCAGAATGACTCTGAGCTTTTCCGAGTCTTTCTTGGGAACACAAAACAGCCTCCCTTAGAAATTGATGGGCTTCACCCTTTTTCTCCAACCGTTCTTGAACGTACTCCTCCATAACGGGGGTGGAGTGTTGGAAAAACCGAAGGTACGGGGGTGGAGTGCTGTACCAGCTCCCGCCCAATCCATTCTTGAGTAGGCTGTGGGCCCAGGGATCGAAGGTCCACCGATCCCGAAATTTCAGAAGTCTCCCTCCTACCGGTATCACCTCACTTGGACTGCCGTCCTGAGGTCTTGCCTTCCTGACCACGACCACCCCTGAATCCCCTTCCCCTTGAGGGGCGTCTAGACGAGCCTCTGGCTGCTCCTCTAGGCTTTGCTCGGAAGGAAGTAGACTGCCCTTCGAACGCTGGGGTGAAAGCCGTGGACTGTGTCGACACGGCCTGGGGTACCCACTGAAAGGTGGTCGGGGTTTGTGCCACGATCTGGGGCACTGGGGGCAATGGCAATTGCAGTTGCTGTTGCTGTCTAAGAGGCTTGGCTGGCCGAGACGGTAGCCTAGTCCTCATAGTCTTCCTCTTTGGTTGAGGACCCTCATCCGGGGAAGACTTTCTTTTGATAGCCAGGTCCCACTTCTGGAGAAGGTTTCTATTCTCCAAGGTGGCTTTATCAAAAACTTCTTTGACCAAGTCGGTAGGGAAAAAGGTCTTTTCCCCAAATGTTGGAGGAGATTAGTTTCTTTAGCTCGTGCCTCACTGTAGCCGAGGTAAACACGAACTCCCTACAAGCTCTCCTTGCCTTGACGAAGCCATAAAGGTCCTTCGTCACTGTGGCCAGATGAGGCTTGGCCACTACCATGAACATTTCATGGACCTTGGGGTCACTTGCCATCGTCTCGAGAGTAGTCTGAAGAGACATTGAGGCAGTCAGTCTTTCTTTTGTATCGAACTCACTTCGCAAAAGAAAGTCAGACAGCTTAGGGAGGTCCTTGCCGAACTGACGTCCGGCAATATCAGCCTCCAACTTTCCCACTTAGAACGTAAGATGGACGTCCTTCCAATCTTTGTGGTCCATAGGCAGGGCCAGCGACAAGGGTTTACACTCCTCTAGGGAGGGGCAAGACTTGCCGGCCTCGATTGCTTTTAGTACAGCCAGAAACCCTTTCTGTAAAAGGGGGAAGGCTCTAGTAGGCGAGGACACAAAGGAAGGGAGCTTCCTATTCAATGCAGCTACCTTTGAGTTAGAGAAGCCCCTCTCTTTCATCGAAGATGAAAGTAGAGCTTGAGCCTTAGCATGGTCATCACTATGACCTCCTTCGGCTCTGCCTCCTCCTTTGAAGCTGGTTCCTTCCTCAGCCGGACATAACAGTCTGGATATGGTGCCTTGCTGGGCCAGAATTCCACCCTCCAGGGGAACTGAGCCCAGCATATCCGAGATGACGATCTTTCCAGTCGTCATCGACATGTGCTCAGCATACCTCCATGGGTTAGCATCCGAGCACAAAGGAAGGTCTTTCACATTGAGCTTTTCTGGGGCCCATGTGATTCTGCAAGGCACTGCATTCGCAGTTCCATTGCAGCCGCCTTCTCCTGATTCTCCTTCTGCATTTGTTGGATCATTCCAACAATAGAAGAGAGGGCCTGTCCCAGCTCTACTGGGAGACCGGCCGATGTAGAGGGACTTGAACTTCATCCTGGGCTTCTGCAAGGAGGTCTTCCTCCTGACACCCGTCCACATCAGATATCCTGTCATTTAGCTGGATGTCTTGCATCGCGACCGCGACTTCAGCATCCACCTGGATCTGAACTTAGGGGATCTCCTCTTGAGGCTGGGGAATCACTGCATCAGCTGATGCCTTAGGGAAAAGATACGCCCTCATCTTCTCACTTGGAAGATAAGGGCCAGAAGTGTACTTTTGGAAGCCCCTTACCCAGGTACGAAGCTTCTTCCTAGCTATTTAAATGTCTCATTAATCAGGTTAGTGCACACAGTACATACCTGAGGGTCCCAATACCGGAGATCATCCTTGGAGACAGCGTATGCTGCGTGTCTCCTACAAAACTCATGTCCGCAGAGGTTCTTGCTGCTGACATTGCAGAAAGCACTTCCCCACTTCAGAGTGTCCTTCTGTAAAGAGAAGAAATTTCCATGAGTATCAAGTGAACTATGTATCACTGGATATGCATAGTATAGCATAACAATTCAGAAATTAAAGACACACACTTGTGTTTCCCTCACAACCCATTGCTGCAGCCTTCCAGATAATAAAATCAAAATGGTTTATCTCTACTAGAGTGACCAGTGCAAAGTTTCCAGAGGAAACAGGTGGAGCTCACACCTAGGCAATGATTTTAAAATCCGGGATAATAGACAGGGAAGAACTCTGCTTCTTGTCTGAAGGCAACAGCAAAGGGCCGTGCAAGAAAACACAATAGTGTTAGAAGATACAGTGCTGTACCTAAACTTTTACTATAGTTTTCTTCTTACTGTATATGCTATACAGAAGAATACTAGTACAGTATAGGAGGATGTGTGCCGGCCTGCCTTTGCCGGCCGGCACACACCACAATTAGCTTTAAAGTATACTACTTAACAGCTATAGGGCGGCAGCCCTCTGGTTCAAATGCCTGTGCTGGCGGCAGCAGCTGCCGGCCAGTAACAGCCAGTGTTGGCCGGCAATGATTGCCGGCCAGCAACTACACAAGGTAGTACCCAGCTGCCAGCCACACTCTTGGTGACCGGCAGACAAGGACTGACATAAGCCGGCCGGCAAAGGTACAAGACCGATGCCAGCCGGCAGCAAAAGAACCAGAAGACTACACCTGCCCGGCTGCCGGCCTCATAGGCCGGCAGCCGGCCTCATAGGCCGGCAGCCGGGACAGGTACAGCACTAGAAGAAAATAGAATGGATGCCGGGATAAGAGTGTACACAACCCCCCAAGCCCGGCAACCGAAAGAGTGCATATAAGGAAGGGGAGAAACTTAATTCAGGCTTCCTTGATCAATGCCGTCCGGCTCTGCCGGCAGGCATGGATGAGGGACCAAGAGAGGTCCGGGCAGCACTCGAAAACATAAGACCCTTGCCGTCCAGCATCTCTGCCGGCCGGCAATGGGCTTAGTCAATTCCACATCCCAACCTATACTAGGTCCAGAAGTAGAATGACATACAGTACAGTAATACCCCTGCCGGCCAGCTCTGCCGGCCGGCAAGGTACAGTACAGTAATGGCTAGGCCATTACGGAGATAGAGGGGGAAGGGACAAGAGGGTCCTGCCAACCTTGCTTTAGTGACAGATCACCCGTAGCCAAGAACTTTGTCTTAGCCTAAGGGAGATCTAAGGGAAAGGGCCAGCACAGTAGTATAATACCTGCCAGCTTCCAGAGCACCAAAGCAAGGAAGGCGTTGCTACTCCCAAGGGAAGATTTTATCCTCCCCGAGAACAGCAACAGGACTTAGTCTGGTCGATCACACAAGAAGGAATCATAACTACAGAAACCTTCGATAGTGACCTAAGGGAGCTAACCTCCCTTTGTAAGTGTTAGGTCAGCGAGGGAGACTCTGCCCCATGCCAGACAACACGGACTCAGACTAAAAACTCTGTTGTTCTGTCCCTCTTTGAACCAGACTCTGCTGGAACAGGAAGGTACAGTAACACCCTAGTATAGTTTTATCGAAAATAAATTCGGAAAAAACCACTTAGGGATAAGCCCAAGGCTTAAACAGAGGGAAAGGGATTGCATACCTTCTCCGAAGAAAAGAAAGCAACCGGGGAGTATAATAAAGTATACTAAGGCTCCATAAGCAATTAGCCTAGGCACCAAGAGAATCGATTACCTGATTCATCGAAACTCTCACGTATACAATCTTGGAAATATTCCACACAGTCTAAAATGTATAAAATATAGCCTAAAGCTTCAATAAAATTTTAATTACACTCGGAAAAACCAAAATCATGCATTAAGTACTAGGACCAAACGACTAGGCTACATGGCCTAGCGTAGGCCAGAATGGCGAATACTTCGCCAAATAATACTAAGCACGAAAGGAAATCCTATGTAAAGCTAAATAGCTAAAATTTATTAAGCAAAACAACCAGGAATGTCACTCTGACTAACTAATTTATACCTAGCGAGTGACAGTGTCCAGGACACCTCTGGTAGGCTACGGCTCTTGTATCAAAGATTAATCCTATTAATCACTCAAAATTTTACCAAGAGCCTACATTTATACATAACAGACACTATACTCAACTTATCCGAGGTCAACGAAGACGAAGAAGCCATGAAAAGCTGAATAAATCCAAGATTTGCGAGAAAAACAGGAAAAAACACCGAGTTGTTAAGCTACGCAAAAAGGAAGGCACGCATACGAATCGGGGGATAGGGAAGCCTTGGGAGCGGCTCCCCTTTTTCTTTCCCGAATTCGTATCTCGTCAATCTCCCTCCTACGAGACGAATCTCTGTTCAGGTCGTAGATTGCCATGTGACGTGTCTAGAATACGTCCTCTGATATGTCGCGATATCCCTTTCACGAGGGATACTCGCTCCAGGAGTTAGAATTCTGGTACCTTAAGGTAAATTCTCTGGGAATATCGCCGTAGTTGTAATATACCCTAGGAAGCTACCCTATAGGAACTTCCATCAGGACGACATGGCTTGAGCCCAAAAATATATATATATATATATATATATATATATATATATATATATATATATATATATATATATATATATATATATATATATTTATATATGTATATATATATATATATATATATATATATATATATATATATATATATATATATATTTATATATATATATATATACACAATATACATGTATACATATATATATTT
>NC_090728.1:141664329-141666829 GCF_036898095.1 Palaemon carinicauda
AGAAGACAAAAATAACGGGAAAAAACTCTTAAGTGTTTGGAAAAGTCTCTGAGGAATGATGAAAAAACCTAAAGCTTTTTTTAATGAAAAAACCTGTCAATTAGAAATAAAAAAAAAAATAAAAAATAAAAATAATGGGGGGTATAACAATAACTTATTAAAGTATACCCATTCCCATTAAGTCTACATAAGACCATATGGTTTATTTCCAAATACTGAGATAATCTATGAGCAGATTATTAAGCATAAATTGGTCTGAAAAGATCTATTTAGCGGATAAAACTTCAAAAGAAGAAGAGACTTATTAATAAAAGGGTCACACCGGCCGCAGGATATTGACAAAACTTCAGCCCGGTAAAGTAAATGAGAAATGCTGAGCTACTGACATTAATTTCTGCCTTCTATCTCAAATCTTCATGATTACATAACAACGGATAAATCCAATATAATTAGATGTAAGCAAGAGTTCAATAGAATGTCATCTATTGTATATAACAAACTCTTCTTATGAAAGAAGATAAAGAAATTTATCAGAGATATGGGCAGATGTCCTGAAAAGTCTGTCTATTTCTTAGGTCCCGAAATGCTCTCGTCTGACAATTCCAAAATATCCATAATATAGTTAATTTTAGAAATTCTATGTTGAATGCCAGTCTATCTGAGATATTGCGAGGAAATAGAGCAGTAGGGGAGATAAGAGATGATGAATTCCTGTCTGTACCCAAGAGAAGATGACTAATTGAAATCTAACAGAATGCCAAAGGCTTTGTATCAAAAGGCCACCCCCCATCTGCGTCGCAATTAAAGATAATGTACTGTACACATACTACCCTGAAGGCAATTTTATTTCATATAATACGAAATGGTCTATATTGACAAGTAAATGGCTAGGTATCATAAAAAATGGGACAGCATACGGTAGAAATTAAATAAATTTTGCCTTTGGTAAATTTTTCCCTGATTCAGCTTTTGAAAATTAATATTTATTCGGTAAACAGAATATCCTATGTACTGGTTACGTAACGAATTTAATGATATTGCTGCATTTCACGCGGTAATTTCGGCGAATGACTAAACATTTAAAAAATAAATAGGATCTGAAAGAGAGTGGAGTGAAAAGTTGTCCAATAACGAATGGAATTTAGACAAAAGAAAGGTATGCAATACGCGGATGATTCCCCCCTAAATGCAATACTTTTATATCAGTAACACATCTATCGACATTTTGTGTTGAAATGTATCGGTACTTGCTACTATTTCTCACAAATTATTCTATTGCCGACTAATTCATCGAACGAATGTCACTGGCGAAGCAGCACTCTCTACTATTCTCTTTTACCAATATGTATTCTCTAAATTGCAAATGTCAATATGACTAACAGCAACAACCTATGATAGAATAAATCGAAATCTTTTATTCTTTAACAGTAAAATGGAAAGTCAGGATATGTTACTAATAAATTGAGTACGGTCGCAAAAAAATATAACAGTTTCACTTAATCTTATGTTTTATTTAGTTGAGTTTTTCAATGTTTTCACACGAGAAAATCCGCACAAAGTTATATTTTTGCTTTATTTTGCCATAAGAGTTGTATTAATGGACCAGTTTCCACTATCAATTTAGAATATGGCTTAACACCTTTGAACTTTGAACGGTTTTTGACAAAAGTCAATACACGTTCTAGAGATAAAAAAAAAAATGTTTTGAACAAAAATGTTTCCCCTCCTTTCATTCGCAATAAAATGCAGGTCTGGCAGTTTAAACAAGCTGCTTTACTCCATGAAATTTTTCCCCCTTTGGTTAACGAATCAAGAGTTATTTTTATATTACCAAACAATCAATAATTAAGATAATTAAAAGGAAACTTTTAATGTTTGCTAACGTGTAATCTTGACGACGTTGTACAAGCTTTTTTTACCTTCTTATCTCCTGTTTATCAACAAACTCTTATAAAGTTTTCTATTGATTCTATTCCAAACTTTGCCGACTTTTCGGTCTTCCATAATATATATTTACTCCTTAAATAATCTCTGATGGCACTGAATCTTATACAAGCATCTCTTCATATAACATCAGAACGTTTATCACTTGAGCCTCATGGAGTTCTTTATCAAGGACGGCTTTTACTTGTTCCCATTAAACCCAATTCATTGAATAAACTTAACTTAATTCATATCTTTCACTGTTCAGAGTAGCTCGAATTTAGTTAGAATAGATACTCACCAGAACGTCAGCCTGACAAGCCCAACCCACCACTATGGTGCCCAAACAGAGCAGTGGCCTATTATTATTATTATTATTATTATTATTATTATTATTATTATTACTTGCTAAGCTACAACCGTAGTTGGAATAGCAGGATGCTATAAGCCCAGGGGCCCCCAAAAGGGAAAATAGCCCACTGAGGAAAGGAAACAAGGAAAAATAAAATACTTTAAGAATAGTAACGGCATTGAAATAAATATTCCCTATATAAATTATAGAAACTTAAACCAAACA
>NC_090728.1:141671829-141678971 GCF_036898095.1 Palaemon carinicauda
AAAGGTATTTTGACCATATTAATTTTTTGGGATCATAAACAAAATAATCTTATTCCTGAGACAAAAATTCTGTTTCCAAGTCGTAGCGATACCATAAGATTTTATGACATCGCAAGTCCTTCTGACTTAAGATGCATTGACTGAAATTTATACCATGGAGCAACTTTGAAACCAGGACACAACGCGAGTACCTTTAATGACCTACCGACTTTATTACACACACAAACCCACATTCATTTTAGACAACGCTGAGAGCATTGAAGATTAAATCGAGTGCAAAACATAATGCGTAACTAACAATTCAGATGCAAATTAAGGCAATGTCGATGCAATGCAATAAATAAAGTATGAATACAGAGGCAAAGACGTAACAAAATTCGAAACTCTCTATTGCTTCCATTCATTTCTAAAATTAAATTAATATTATTGCTACGAATAGCATTTCTAGCATAATTGACTGTAGCATCGTTGTTGCGAATAACTTCATACTCGCTCTGCGAAGTTCCTAATTTCAATTGCAATCGCTTTCGTTTTATTCCGAATTCTATTTCATGCAAGTTAGCATTCTGAGGATGCATTTGCGAATGGCCTACTCGTCCTCTCCTGTAGCACACTGGCTGACGTGGTTTGAACGGTCGAGGAGGAGGTTGAACTGTCTTTTCAGAACCTTTTAGAAGATAGGAAGCTGTATTATCATCTTAGCTTCTAAAGGGTGTTGGGTGACGTCTACATGGGTGGGAATTTTCTAGTCATTCATGAGAAAACATTGACCCCATCAATACTATTTAGCTATTTATTGAAATGTGAAAATTATATTAAATTGAATTAACTTTTACTTGAAGCTTATTTGGTCAATGTGATCCTCATAGGAAACAGAAGGCTTTATATGTATAAGTATAAAGAGATTTCAATTTTTTTCTCTAATTTAAAGTTGGAGCTAATGAAATAGTTTGACTTTATCTCATGTTAAAAAAAAAAAAATCAGCATGAGCTCCGGTTACCATATAGTGAAACCTGTCTCAAACATTTACTATCAAACATCCATAAATGTATTCAACACTTTGCCATTGCAATGGGAAATTTATTTGAGACCATTTAGTAAATGAACGAGAATAACTATTCATTTCTTTTTATTACAAGCCATTGTGACCGAATTGTGGTTGTGAGAGTCCTATCTGATTTGTTTTGAATCAATCTTTGTAATTCAATTAACTATTCATCTCACACTGTTGAATTTCAAAAATGATAAGGATAGTTATTTAAGCTAAACATATTATGCATCTCATTTCTTTAAATCATCCACAGCTTAAAACTCCTATTACTAAATACTAGTTTACCCGATCCGTCAAAAATGGCGTCTAAATATTTGGGTAGACATGCAAACACGCACACGCAGATTCAACCTTCCCTTCCCCCCCTCCTTTCTTAAATACATCCCGCTAGTTTGGCGATTTGTGGGAAACAGTGGTTTGGAGTGTACCTCCTGGGGTAACCCATCTTACAAGGGTATGACAACACCCTCTCCCCTACATGAGGGACGGGAAGAGACCGAACATGACAGGAAAAATATATCTAAATATACATATATATTTATATATAGCCAGATTGCTCTATTATATAGGCGCGGATAAATGTAGAAAAAAAAAAAAGGTATTTAATGTAGATTTAGCTTTTGAAACTAATATATTTTTCAGTTAAAACAAACTAAACTTTTTCCCAGCTTTGTATTTTTCGTAGGATGAAGGACTAAGAAAATGGCTTCTCTGCAAGTACACGTGGAATCTGAACATTTCTCTTGTAATTTCATATCTTTTGGTAAAGTTTTCATTTCAATAGGCACCGATTCCTGATGTCATTTATCTGAAAGAGTTCTTCAGTCACTTCCTGATTTCGAATTTCTGTTTATATGGTACTTTTCTGTCATAAATGCTGAACGCCATAACTCGAGAAAGTATAATGTTGAATATTGAAGGGAATTTAAAAGATATTTTGCAATAGCATCTTGCATTACTTCATATGTTCTTTTTAATAATTCGTGACGAAAAGACTGACAATTTTGATTCTCAAGGCCGTTTCCCAGGGTTGGGTTAAGGCACAAGGAGGTTTAGTTATGAGTTTTTAATTCTACAGATGAGAATAAAACTAGCATTATGTATCTAAAACTGATCCAGAATTGTAAAGTTGAATAAATCTCTTTGAAACCTCAGTTCTTTCTCTAGTCCAAGGATTCCCTTGATATTTTTCCTACCGATTTTTCAACAAAATAGAAAGGGTATTAAAATATTGTCAGCGGAGACCCAAAAAATACTTCCAAATGTTCGTTTGCAGCACCATTTCTTTAAAGCTGTCTAATCCAAACTGCTATTAAGATTCAACACACGCTTAAATTCGACAATGATTGCATTCTAATAAGATCATTCCTAAGTAGTCTCACAATAAGTATCTACTTTATTTGGTTCTAAGTGAAAATATTTCTACTTTTTTATTTTCAAACTTTCTTTGAGGCAGAGCAACAGAATCGGATAATATAAAACGGGGCATTGTTACTTATACAAAAAGGCTTTCAGTTTAGTGGGAATATAAGTTTGTGCTCATATTTTCTGAGATTTAATGAAACTTTGTGTGTAGGAGTCAAAGTATTGCATATTTGTGTTGCTGCTGGAAATACTCTAATGAAACTCGAAAATAATGCTCTTAACTTTCAATGTTTTTCTTATACCCTAGAAAATTACTTTCAAATCTTTTCAAAGTACTCTGGGGGCTATTCTAAATATCCCAGTTAGTTAATTTACAAAGTTAGCTCTTCTAAACTTAGCCTAAGTAACAAACTGGTGTTCAGCATTTTCAATGTGATTAATGTTTAAATGCTATAGCGTCTTTATATTAAAATTTGATTAACGTCATATAAAATGGGATTTAATTTTTAAGATATACGGTAACCTAATAACATTTGTACGCTTTTTCCATCAGCATTTGTAGGGAAATGGTTGCCGTGAAGTTTCACCACTAATTGAAATTGGGTAATTACTTTGCTCATATCAAATAGGGCTCCCCTTTTTATCTGAGCTATAAACAAATACATACATAGATACATGCATATATACTAATATAAACATATAGACATGCATACATATAGAGTATATAAATATATGCATGTATATGCACACAGTATGTATGTATAAAAAGCCACACACACACATATAAATATATATATAATATATATATATATATATATATATATATATATATATATATATATAATATATATATATATACATATATACATATATATATATATATATATATATATATATATATATAGAGAGAGAGAGAGAGAGGAGAGAGAGAGAGAGTGAGAGAGAGAGAGACGAGAGAGAGAGAGAGAGAGAGAGAGAGAGAGAGAATATATATGCCATCCGTTCAAGGTAATAGACAAAACGAAAAATACATGGCCGCATCGCCCTTGGTACCTAACTCTTAAAGCTGACAAAAATTTTCTATACATGAATAACCATATCCAAACCTTTTATTGTTAAAAAAAAACTTTAATGTAAGTGGGTACTACAATCCTTTTCAGTATAAGTACCATTCTCTGTGAGAGAGAGAGAGAGAGAGAGAGAGAGAGAGAGAGAGAGAGAGAGAGAGAGAGAGAGAGAGAGAGAGAGACCTAAGCATACTTCAATTACCCTGTGAAGCCTAAGATATTTGTCGTTCAGTGATCATTCCTTTCAGTTTGTACACCCGATTTGTGATTCTATCAAAGTTTTTATATACAAAAGCCTCCCTTTTTCAAGAGGCTAATCTGTACTGTAGATTCCATTGAAGGGCGGACTTTTTTATCCTTAAATATTGCTATCTCGTAATGGCCGGGTTACGTCCTTTAGTTTGCTCATCACTTAGACTTAAACAAAAGCAAAACACGCCACTACTAGGAGTCGGGGAGTGGATTTTTGTAGCTATATTGCATGAATGCTTTCTCTTCCTCATTTTTCTTAGGAATTTCCCGTTTTTTTTTTTTTTTTTTTTTTTTTTTTTTTTTTTTTTTTTGTATATTTTTTTTTTAATTTCAAAGATATGTAATGATGTTTAGCTGTTCTGTACTGATCTTATTATTAAATTGTATTTGGCATATTTCAAATTTTTTTTTTCGCTTTTCATGCCATTTGGATGGTTTCCAGATCTTTCCCGGGTAGCAGTTTTACAATTACTTGAACGGCTAGTGGAAATAATTTTTCGTACGATTATTAAAGCTTTAACCCAATTACACCAAAGAGCATAGCCAAGAAACATTAATTCGTGAAATACTAATAAAATTCGGCACCACATTTCATCTACATTTACCGTAACTCCACAATTCAGTCTTGAAAGGAAGACTAACTCAGCGGAAATATGTTTCTCACTTCCGTCCTCAAATGAATTTCGTGATGACAGACATTAACGCCGTCATTTCTCAGGATAAAGACGAGAACACAATTCCACTGAGGACACGACGGAGTCAGAGTAATTGGTCAAGTTAATTGTTTTTGGTAATCCTGTTCCAAGAGTTTCTCAAGACACATTTGTTAAATCTTGGTAGGTAGTTGGTTGGTTAAGGCACCAGCCACCCGTTGAGTTATTACCTTTCGAGAGTTATGGGGTCTTTTGAGTAGCCAGGCAATACTACATTGGATCCTTTTCTCTGGTTACGGTTCATTTTCCTTTTACCTACACATACACCGAATAGTCTGGCCTACTCTTTACAGATTCTCCTCTGTCCTTATACACTTGACAACACTTAAATTACCTAACAATTCTTCTTCACCTAAAGGGTTAACAACTGCACTGTATTTGTTTAGTGGTTATTTTCCTCTTGGTAGGGGTAGAAGAGACTTTAGCTATGGTAAGCATCTCTTCTTGGAGGACACTCCAAAATCAAATCATTGTTCTCTAGTCTTGGATATATATGGTCTTCAACTTTCTTGGGTTAGAGTTCTCTCGCTTGAGGGTACACTAGGGCACACTATCATATGTAATTTCTATTCCTCTTGTTGTGTTAAAGTTTTCATAGTTTATATAGGAAATATTATTTTAATGTTATAGTTCTTAGAATATTTTATTTTTCGTTGTTTCCTTTCCTCACTGAGCTATTTTCCCTGTTGGGTCCCCTGTCCTTGTAGCATCCTGCTTTTCCAACTAGGGTTGTAGCTTAGCAAGTAATAATAATAATAATAATAATAATAATAATAATAATAACAATAACAATAATAATAATAATAACAATAACTATTGTAACGGCACTAATACTTTCAGTGTTTTCATTATTTGAACTAAAATTTATCCATATCAAGTGACCACTCAAGTATTAAGGAAAAAAACAATGGCACAAAAGTGATGAAAAATATTTTCAATTTTCTTGAATGAACTGTCTATGAATATTCTTTATGAATATAATCTCTATAATTAGTCATCATCTTTATTTCATTATGGCGTAAAACAGCGAGGGCAAAGAAACTGTCTTAATATCATTATGTTAAAAATCCCTATAATTTACTGTACTTTGCTAAAGATACGCAAAGTAGAGCGTAGTGACGTAGTCATTGTATTCGGCTGGTTGATGAACATCATAGTAGCCATGCAGGCACCACCTTAATGGAAGATGTATGTGGTGTGTGTTTGGGGATGGGGGGGAGGGGGGTTGACAGCTTCATCTCTTCGAAGTATTTTTCTTTTAGGAAGTTTAACTCATTGGAGTCGCTTCCTACTAACAGGAAAGGTGGATGGCTAAAGAATTGAAGAAAAATTGTGCGCAAAGCCACATGATCGGCTTAATGGTGTATGGCCAACAAAACACCGTGAAGCGATTCTCATTAGTTACGTTAGCATTACATGGGGAAGTAGGCTGTGTATCAGGATTTCTGCTACAGAAACCAATGTTTGTTGAGTCTCAAACTAATTCAATTAACAATTAGCGCATTTAACTTTAGAGTTAAGGAATGCTACTCGTTCGCATATACATCTAGTACCAGTCTCAAGT
The DNA here is from genome assembly GCF_036898095.1 of Palaemon carinicauda. Classification (NCBI taxonomy): domain Eukaryota; kingdom Metazoa; phylum Arthropoda; class Malacostraca; order Decapoda; family Palaemonidae; genus Palaemon; species Palaemon carinicauda. Next base: position 141,677,843 of record NC_090728.1, read on the forward strand.
CTACATATTACCTCACAGCGCTTTATATATAATCATATCTCTTTACTGTTAAGCAAGGTTATGCACAGTTAGTTAATGTTTTAGATTTGAATATAATTCTTTAGAGATAAAAAAAAATTAACCAGACTTCTTAGTTAGTAGTTTTTCTCTTATACCAGAAGACAAAACTCTATAATTTTAGAAAGTATATATTTCTTTAGCGTTTAGCCAACTTTGATTTTGTAAACTGTTTAAATACGAATTTATATTACATCAATGACGTAAGAAAAACTATTAAGTGAAAAATTATGGTATAAGAATACCGTAATAAAATGTTATGACCTGACCATGCCAGGGGATGGATATGCCATTCTATAAAGTATTCCTAACCCATTATTTTGCATATTTTCCAAAAATCATGAGTTTTATCATTATATCAAAAAATTCCAAAACATGAAGCTAATATTCCCAATGAATATACAATTGTTTATTTTATTGTTTGAGCTCACATGTATCATACATTTCCCTACACAAATAATAATAATAATAATAATAATAATAATAATAATAATAATAATAATAACATTAATATTGATAATTTAATACATGGCTCAAGTTAATAACCATAGTTTTTACTAGAAAATGAATAATTACATACTAGTGTGGATGACCCATCAAAAGGACTTAATATTAAGATAGCTATGCATAAACAGATTAAACCCTCCCCACTCATCCCCCTTTCCTAACTACACCATGGCAGTTTGGTTTTGGAGTATAGGCTACCTTTCAAAGTACCACCTCTCAGTAGGATATGACTACTCCTCCCCAGCCCCCGCCCCCCAACTAAGGACGGGGAAAACCGAATAGTTATAAGTCTGCTAATGCAGCTCAGCGTGACTGGAAAGAAAACATAAACACACAAAACATATATATTTAATATATAGATATATATATATGTATATATATAAAATATATATATATATGTATATATATATATATATATATATATATATATATATATATATACTGTATTTGTATATATATATATATATATATATATATATATATATATATATATACATATATACTGTGTATATATATATATATATATATATATATATATATATATATATATATATATATATATATA
>NC_090728.1:141684471-141691971 GCF_036898095.1 Palaemon carinicauda
ATTTTGGAGAGTCCTTATCCTAGAAAAGGTGCTTTCTATAGCTAAACTCTCTCTTCTTCGCTTACTAAGAGGAAAATAACTCTTCAACAATTACATTGCAGTAGCTAACCCCCTGAATGAAGAAGAATTGTTTGGCAATCTCAAGTGTTGTCAGGCGTATGCTGAGGATGGGTAACGAATAGGACAAACTATTCAGTGTAGTGTAAGTAAATGACAAATGAGCCGTAACCATACAGAAGGATAAAATGTAGTACTGCCTGGCTAGTCAAAGAACCAAATAACTCTCTTGGCCCTGGCCAACATACTACCTATTAACTCGTACAATTTTTTACAACCGAATTATAAAAATACCAAATTCCATCATAAAAAGAAGAGCTTAATATGAACAAACTGCCATTCCCATTTCCGTTGTCTTTCGAAATGAGCGAACATTATAGATAAATTAACCAGGAAACCAGCAATTCTATTGGATTGTCGGGTTGGCTGCCCAACACATACAAAGCTGATGTAATTCTAAGCGAGAGATCAAATTCTATTATAGATTCAGGCTTATATTACCTTGGGTAGGAAGGTTATGCTCTCCATATGATTTCGATATGGTTTTGCATCTAAATCCTGAATTGGAAATTAAAATAACTTCTCTTACATAGGGAATAAGGGAATAAACCGCAGGCACAGTATTACGTGCTATGCAATATTGCAAATTTAAATGTGAAAATATACAAGGTAAGGCTAAAAAAAATACCAAAATCTTTATCTGAAGGTTTAGAATGATAATCATAAGTAGATACACTATATTTCTTGATTTAAATGTAGTGTATCAAAATCATAATGTAGCCACTTCACGATACCGACGAGCACTTTGTTTCCATAAATATAAGACTATGGATTTAATTATCTTAATATAATATTCCTAACCCCTAAAAGGGAGATTTAACACCTCATCATTACGTAATTTACAAAAACTCCCTTTGTAATAATAATAGTAATAGAAAAAAAAAACATAACATGTTACTGGCTAGTACAGTTTTAATGCGTTTGCCTAGCACTGATATGACAGTAGATCGATCCTAGCCCGGGACCATAAATTTAAACAGTTTGCTGGGGAGGTTAATGTTGTGGCTAGGCACCACAGTGGGGGGTTAGGCTTGCCAGGCTGAAGTTTTGGTGAGCATCTATTCTGATGATACTGGAACTTAGACCAGACACCTTTACCTTTGTGTTGTGCCTTCACCTTGCCAGGGTGTGGACTGAAATTCATGAACCCAACTACTCATATAAAAAAGCAATAAAAATAAGCCCATCCTCCAACCAGGAGCCTCTGGAGCCCCTGTCGTGGAAATTCATCCCATGCTATTGCTAAAATCAGCAACCCTTGGGATGTCGAGTTTGGCGACTGCTGACCAACATTAATTCTCTTTACTTCAATGAGAAGATCTATGTCCTCACTCTAACGTGAATAACTTCTTTTTCTTACTGGAACTGGATTAAGTACAGATACTGATGTTTTTCCTTCTCATTGAAAAATACAAAAGACAAACCAAGGCCCTTGCTAGTTCAGCTTAAAAGCACTAAGGAAAAAAGGGGAATAATTGCAAGGGGGAAACACCTCAGGAAATCAACAAAAGAGGAGTTGAGACAAGTTTTCATTGCACCTGACCTCACTTTTAGGGAAAGGGAAAAAGAAAGGAAGTTGCTAGAGGAATTGAGAGAGAAAAAAGAAAATGGAGAGCAGGGGTGGTACATAAAGAGAGGAGAACTAGTAAGAAACGACAATTTTCGTCAAGAAGCAAACGCAAGAAGAGCAAATTAGGAAAGGTATAAATTTAGACAAAAAAGTTAGCCAATGTATAAAAATATGCCTGTTAAATATCCAAGCACTAACCAAAAAAAAATTAATAGAAGTAGAAAACGAGATGAACACAAATAAAATTCATATATTTTGTTTGACAGAAACGCACCAAAAAATTTATAAAACACAGCTAAGTAAAGGTCTGTTAAAGATAGAAAAAAAGGGATTTCAAAGACAAAAAGGGTGGTGGGTTAATGTTAATTTTCAAAAACAACAATATTACTGAAGCAGAAGAAATAGAAACAAAACATAGCGATATAATAATGGTACAGTGCAAAATCCACAACTTAGTATTTCTGACAATACTAGCATATTTTGCAGCAGGAAATACAGAAGAAGATAGAAAAAGAGATCAAGAATTGAAAGCGGAATGTGAAAAATTAATACAGAAAGCAGGAGAAACAACTCCTTTGCTAGTTATGGGGGATTTTAACGGCCACGTGTGGGATTTCTGTGGCACCAACAAGTAGACAGAAATGGGGAAATGCTGCTAGATTGGATGGGTAACCACAACCTAACACTATCAAATGGAGATGAAAGGTGCTCAGGAGTATACACGTGGAATAGACAAGATCAGCATAGTGCTATTGATTTAGTTCTTGCAAATAATAAGCTATATAAACAATTTAAATGTATGGAAATAGATCAAGATAAAACAGTATGAGACATATCAGATCACAACTTAATAACAGTAGAATTGGGAGTGAAAACAAATAGAGAAAATAACTACAATAAAGGGAAGTGGGAAGAAATTACATATAGCAATGACACAAAAGATATAGACGAATATGTGAAATCTATAGAGAGAAAACTTGTAAGCAAGGATGTGAAAAACCATTGAAGAGCTAAACATAATAATGGCAGAAATGAAACAAGAACATTTGGCTAAACATATAGGAGAAGGGTAACAAATGAAGGGAAGACCAAAGAACAACCTTAGGTAACCGAGGAAATAAGGAAAAAGATAAAGGAAAGAAAGGAACTTAATAGAAAAAAGAGAAATGAAAAAGATATTAGGTTAAAAACAGAATTAGAAGAAAAATACAATCCTAAGAAGAAAGATGTACAAATACTGGTGAAAGAGAGCATAACGTTATATGAGAAAAAGAAGACCAGGGAGATAAGAGATGATAAAAACAATAAAGTATGGGAAAACATAAACAAATTAAGATATAGCAAAGAAATAAAAAGCGAGGCAATACAATTATATGGAGATAGAGGAAATAAACTATCAGATGAAGAGGCTAAGGGAGAATTAGTAAAATTTTGGAAAACAGTCTACAATGCACATGAAAATAGAATAACAGAGATCTGGAATGAGAAGGAGAGTGAATACCTGGATAATTTGAGAAGAGAAAACGACATTATAATAGTAAATGAATATAGTATACCCGAACATCTAAGGGAGCATTACGATACTGTACCTAATGTCAAAGGAATAATTAAACCCATGGCCGCCGCTGAAATGAATAATGGTAAATTAGAAAAATGCCCAAAATGCCTAAAGAAAGGTAAGGCAGCTGGGCCAGATGGACTAAAGCCAGACTATTACAAAGCAATGATGATAAGTGATATATGTAAGAATACGCTACTGAACTGCTACAAAGAGGAACTAGCCAGCAAAGATAAATCCAACAGCTGGAAAGAATTCAGAACAAAAATTTTAAAAAAGAAAAACAAACCAACAGCAAAGAAATTGAGACCAATAGCACTCACAAATGTATCATGTAAAATATACATGGCTTTTATCAAGGAGGAAATAGAAAGACATCTAAAAAGTAATAATGCCATAGAGGATAGTCAAGCGGGATTTACAGGGGGAAGAAGGATTGAGGATAATATATTTATCTTACAGTACATGGTCGAAGAAACTTTCAAAAATAAGAAAAAACTCATAGATGCCTCTTTAGATTTAAAAAAAGCGTTCGATTCCATAAAACGGGAAGCGCTGATTGAAACATTAAAGCAATATAAAGTACATACTAGTATAATTAACTCTATAGCAAAAGTATATGTGGGAGACTCAACTACGTTAGACATAGGGGAAAGAGTAAAACAAAAATTGAGCGTAAGTAGTGGAATAAAGCAAGGCTGTACTGGCTCTACAACATTATTCAAATTAATTACTTATCAGATTATAAAACAAGTAGAAAATGAAGGTAATGGTTTTAAAGATTATATTATAAAGCTAGTCGTATTATTTTTTTGCTGATGATGTCCTAGTGCTTGCTGAGAATATAGAGGATGCTGAATTGAACATAAGGAAAGTGATAGATTTAGGAAAGCAGTGTGCTTTAGACATAAATAGAGACAAAATTAGCGTACTTATATATACTATGAAGGAGAAACCAGATAATATAGAGGGAATAAGAGTAGTAAGCAATATTAAATACCTAGGTATCAAGGTAGATGATAGTAGGAATATGTTCAAAACAAAGAAAAGTGAAATGATAGTTAAGGCCCAAAAGCTAGCTAATCTTACATATTCGATCATAGAAAAAATTTGTAATAAGATACTGATAGGGAAAACATACTGGAAAAGTATAGCATTACCTTCTATATTATATGGAACAAATGTAATTAACTTAACGAAAACGGAAATAGAAAAATTGCAGAGAATAGAGAATAGAGTGTATAGAAGGATGTTAAGGGGTGTAATGAATACAACAATTGTAGGCTTGAGAGGGGATGTAGGAGCATCTGCTATGAAAACAAGGGTAATGGATGAAAAGGTGAGGTACCTTAATAGCATTAATAAGGGAGAAAAAGACTTACTAACAGCAATAGTCAATGATATGGAAGAAAAAGAGAGGAAGTGGTGGATGCATGTGAAGAAGTATGCTGAAGAATGTGGGATGGCAATAAGAGAAGTCAAGAGATGTACGAAAGAGGACATAAAGAAGAGAACAAGAGAATGGGACACAAACAAATGGAAGAGTGAAATGGAGTGCAAAGAGAGTCCAATTTTGTATAAAAACTGGAAAAGTAAAATCAAGGAGGAGGAAGTGTATGACAACACATTTTCGTGAATTTTATTATTCAGAGCAAAGGCAAACTCATTGGGCTTGAATATAAAAAACAGACACCAAGATGGAAATATAAACTGTGTATTTTGTTATGTAGAAGAAAATGCTAACCACTTTATGTTATATTGTCCACAGTTCAGTGATATAAGAATAAAAGCAATTGAGCTCCAACAACCATACGAAGAAGATAGTGCACAAACAGTTGGAAAATTCCTTGTTTGTAAAAAAAAAAAAAATATTGAAAATAAGAAAAGTGTACTTCAACAAATGTGGATGAAAAGAGAAAAAATAGTGAAAATAAGGCACACACAAAACTATAAGACACAGAGGCGCCGTTGCAAAGGCAAAGCCTCAACCTGAATCTGATCTGATCTGAATAAGAAATGTAACTGCTTCAAGGCTAAATAATTCATAAGTTTTATTGGCAATCATAAAAGAAATTTTAGTTGGAAATAGTTTGTAAAAGCAGAAATGTCGAAACCCACATAAAATTCATTCAAATGCGAGAAATTCAATATCCTTTATCCCCTAACATGTTACATATAAAATAAAGGACCGATGTTAGTGTAATATTAATTATTGGAATTTGCCACGAGTTTGGAATATGCGTTATGGCCCTCAGAAAATCGGTATTCCCTCTCGCCATAGGTCTACTCAATCTCCAATTCCCATTTTTTCCCCGGAAAATCTTTGCATTTCCATTAGTTACAGAAAATCCCTGTTGCCACAGGAAAGTTGTTTACTATGTCATCGTTTATCAATTTTTAAATTACAATGAATTGATGGATGAAATAGAAATAAGTTTGAATTAACGATTAACTTTAATAAGATTGACATTTAATCGTTTTTTAATTAGTTTTTTATTTGAAGACTGGATTCTTTTTGCGAAAAATCTATGTGCAGATAAATAATCAGAGCCAGAACTCAAAAACATTTTGCTAATTTAACAATAGAAATCCGATTTGTGCTTACAAAATTCATTTGGAAGCTGGCAATGAAACCTTTACACGCCGTATCTAAAAATACCATTCATTAACTATGAAAAATAAATGATTACAATCAGGTATCTACGGAATAAAATAGTGTATTCAGCTTCATAAATTATCTTTTTTTTTTCTTCTCAAATATGGGATCTTCATGCTGCGATTTTTTTTAAATCTCTCTTAAGCATTTTCCCTAATTCATAGTAATTCTGGTGATTCGTGATTAAACGTTTTACTATATTATGTATTTATGCACATGAAGTGACTGTTTCTTCGCCATATACTATCCTTACATAAACAATATATCTCTTTGTCTCTATATTTATATCAGTATACATAGACATATAAACATACACACACACACACATACACACACACACAATATACAATCCTTACATAAACAATATATCTCTATGTCTCTATATCTATACCAGTATACATATACATATAAACATATATATACACACACACATATATATAAATATATATATATATATATATATATATATATATATATATATATATATATATATATATATATATATATATATATATGTTTGTATGTTTGTATGTATGTGTGTGTATGGTACTTAGCCATGTTTTCTATCTTTATAATGAATAAGCAACGTCTTGATGGTGTTAGATATCGATGTCCTCCAAATAATTTTCAGAATAACAGGAAAACTGCATTTACGTTTCTCAATTTATTATGTGGTGTCAACACGTGTTTCAAATAACTTCGTGACTTCTTCTGGATTAAATTGGTTGAGTGAAGGAATTGCGCAGTCTTTATAAGTGTAATTCCATCACTCAACCAATGTAGTCCTGAAGAAGTCACGAAGTGATTCGAAACACGCGTCGACACCAAATAACATATAGAGAAAGTTAATGAATTTCTCTGTTATATTGAAAACTATCTGGAGGACAGTTTGTCCGTAGGAAATTATCTTCAATTTTTTAACGCCACTAGGACATTGTCTATTCATTACATACATCCTGCTTTTCTATCTAAAGTTGTAGCTTAGCCTGCAATAATAATAATAATAATAATAATAATAATAATAATAATAATAATAATAATAATAATAATAATAATAATAATAATAATAATAATATTTTCACGACTTAGTTAAAAAAAATTGTCTATTCTTGGAATATTTCCTATTTTGATAGTGCCAGTGTCTTGCATGTCATAGTTAAAGAAGTATTTTGTAAGCCATTGTTTCTGGAATAGTTTGCTAAATTATTCCCGGAATTCTTTCTTCATAAATGTCCTCTGGATATTCTTCCTTTTACGGCTATCGACCTTCAGAAAAAATCCCTCGTTAAGAATGAACAAATGATTGTGCTCGACAATTTTCCAGCACTGCCATTATGGAATGATTTGACAATTGTGGTTCTTCGAACGTTTCGTTCTATATCCTTTTGTAATATATAGTTCTGATTATTGTCTTTCATTGTCACGTATGTAATAGGCGAAGTATATTTTTTTTTTCTTAATATTACTATATTTTCGGGCCATGATTTACTCTCTTGGCTATCATGGACTAATTATTAACAATTCATGTCCTCAGATCCTCTTTACCAAACATTAATTCTCCTGAAATAATTTTTTTAGTCACTAACCTCAGAATGTTTT
>NC_090728.1:141706420-141708920 GCF_036898095.1 Palaemon carinicauda
CTACGTAGTACTCTAGAAGTTTTATTCCAGCTGTTACCAAGTTGTGGAATGATCTTCCTAATCGGGTGGTTGAATCAGTAGAACTTCAAAAGTTCAAAGTTGGAGCAAATGCTTTTTTGTTGACCAGGCGGACATGAGTCTTTTTATAGTTTATTTATGACATATTTGTTTTTGTTGTTGTTAATAGTTTATATATGACATTTCTGTTTTGACGTTGTTACTTATTTTAGAATGATTTATTGTTAATTTGGTCTCTTCATTTATTTATTTCCTTATTTCCTTGCCTCACTGGGCTATTTTTCCCTGTTGGAGCCCCTGGGCTTATAGCATCTTGCTTTTCCAACTAGGGTTGTAGCTTGGATAATAATAATAATAATAATAATAATAATAATATATATCTATCTATCTATCTGTCTATCTATCTATATATGTATATATGTATATATGTATATATATATATATATATATATATATATATATATATATATATATATATATATATAGATATATATATATATATATATATATATATATATATATATATATATATATATTCATACTCTATACACATATACTGTACACATGCATATGTATACATATAATAGATATACTTATATATTTGGTCATATTACTTGCATATATGACCAAATATATAAGTAAACTTATTGTTTTATATTCGAACAATAATAATAATAATAATAATAATAATAATAATAATAATAATAATAATAATAATAATAATAATAATAATAATAATATAAATAATAAAGCCACACAAGTTTAAAGGGGTAACTACACAGAGAGAATATTATTTAAACCAAAAGCTGCCGGCTAAATATCGACTAAGATAACTTTCTGAAAGTATGGTTACAGCAACAACCTTAAGGCTTGAGAATGTTTTCGTATATCAGATCGCTAAAAAGAATGTAATAGATTTTACGATACGCTTTTAAAAACTCGTAATTTTAATCGGAAATTCTCCGTAAAAATATACTGTTCTCTGCCGTTTTTTTTTTTTTCGGTAAAATACAGGCGACCTTAATTCTACCCTTTCTATTATTTTACGGGTTGGTGAACGTAATATCAATTACGTCAATACGTCAGTTTTCAAAAAGGTAAAAATCCTTAAATAAATGTTGCCAGGTATATCCCGTTAGTTTATGCAAATTCTAAAAAATTTTGAGAAATAAATGAGAATCAAAAAACCCCAATACCATATATATTTATGAATCAAGATTCGTTTTTTTTTATCTTTACCATACTATCTTTTCCTAGTCTCTCCAGACAATCCACATATATCCCACAAACAGTTCATCTTAGCAATTTCAACATCTGGCTTCACCTCCATCAAGCAGAGCTGGATTGATGCTCCCATTCTATGATCCACCTTTGACTCCCTCAGGTTAAATATTCTCTCTCCTATAACCACATTCAGTAACATTTACTCTCAAAGCATCGTCTTTAAATGGAAGTTCCAACTCTTCAAATAAATACATCAGCCTCTATTGCTCCATCATCTAGTGTCGGTTCATTCTCATAGTTTTACACAATCACCATTAACAACTTTCAAATCCCGTGATTCTTTTCACTATCACCAACGAACACCATATCATTAGACATCAGCCATTCCACACAGCATTCTCGAAGTTTTTTTTTTTTTTTCCTTTTGCAAATACTTCAAGTAGAATGACCTTCCTACTCAGGTGGTTATGTCAGTGCATTTTCAAAAGTTCGAACTTGCAGGGAATGGTTTTACGTTGCACTGATAAAGTCTTTTTATAGTTTATATATATAGATCTATTATAATGTTACTGTTCTTGAAATGTTATTTAAATTTTTTATTTCAATGGTTAAACACAACAACATAACCAAAAGCATAAGCAACAACAACAGTAGTAGTATAATAATAATAATAATAATAATAATAATAATAATAATAATAATAATAATAATAATAATAATAATAATAATAATAATAATAAAATATTCTTCTGAGTCCTCAAACCATCCACAAAAATATAAAATAGAGTCGTCACTTGTAAAATATCTATCTCAATTCTACATGTCCTTACTCATTCTTCGCGCTCATCAAGAAATTCTCTCAAACCTTCCTGGTTCCGTGTAAATCACTTACATGTTTTCTCCCTTAAAAAATTTCTAGAATAACAGTTCCTAAAGAACAGTTAGTCAACACACCAACTTCCTTTTCCAAAAATCTATCGAGTTTAACCTTTCCATTAAAAATCATAACATACAGATTTGCATTAAATAATGTAATCACAATTTAATTCATAAACCCCTTTATCACCTTTACCCCCATAAAGTACTTTCGATCACGTCCCTTTACAGTCCTGGCCTTCTCTGCATATAGGCTACCATACACACACTGATCAGCTACTCATTAACACTTCCACAACGTTAGCGAAGAAACTTGTTGAATATAACATCAACTCTTGGCATTCATTGATATCAAGATTTTTACTGACCTACCTACATCCTT
>NC_090728.1:141713920-141733920 GCF_036898095.1 Palaemon carinicauda
AAAGGCTACAGCATTGCTATGTACCTCTGGCACTCTACAGTACATGACCCTAACGACAGAGAGGCCTTTGTTACCTGATCTGAGGTGCAGGCAGTGTCTAATGGTGAGGTCACGTGTGTGTGTGTGTGTGTGTGTGTGTGTGTGTGTGTGTGTGTGTGAGCAGTCATTATTTTCTTTATAAGCTAGGGATCTCTAAAATTTCAAATATTTTCTTTTATCATTTTTTTCAAATTTTCCATAGTTTTAAAATCATTAATCTTAATTTTAGCAGAATATCACATTATATACAACGTAAACTTATATTATCAGTAATCACTTTATGAAGCCATAATTTTGTCGACAAGGTGCTGTAGATTCTTCCAGTGGCGTAGCGAAGGAGGGGCTAGGAGGGGAGGGGAGGGGGGTATCTTGCCCCCCCCCCCTCCCCAGAGAGGGATCTTCTTGCCCCCCACTCAGAATTTAAAGTTTTCATGTTGTTTGTTATTTTACCCCTACTGAAAGGTTTGTATATCTATATAATGCGATCAAAGTCTGTAAGTTATAGAGGTCTCAACACTGATATCTGCATGTGTTATTTAACTGGACCATAGTAATAAGTGAGCTATGCTTTTGCAACTAAATTCAGTATAGTGTTATTACTGGACTATCGTCATGCCGAGTGCATTCAAACTTGTTCTCGAAACAGAAACTCACGGTACCACAGAGAAGAATTAATGTTCAAACTGGGTAGTTTTATGTCCAAGGAGGGTGCCCCTACACAAGATGAGTGGGATTGACCATATGATTATCCCCCTCCCCCTAGAAAATCATGAACCAGTAATGAGGCTGAATTTAGTCTTCCAACTGGTACATCTGATTTTCATGTCTAAGGTCAAAATGACTATTCTGGATGCTCAGAATGCATCTCAGACAGTCTCAGAACAGCTCGCTTACAGACCCCCTGCCGCAGGTCTTCGGCCCTTTGGGCCTTGCATAAGGCTGTCCCCTTCAAATATGACCTTGCCCCTTGCTTGCCCTCCCTCTAAGACACCCCTGGCTAAGCCAGTGGGTCCTTCAACCAAAGAGTTACAACTGAGAATCCGAAGAGGCCGAGAAAATACGAGGAATCCTATAGGAAACACATTGATAATAAAGCAATCCCTTCAATGAAAATTATATGTATATATATATATATATATATATATATATATATATATATATATATAAATATATATATATTTAATGTATGCATATATACATATATATATATATATATATATATATATATATATATATATATATATATATATATATATATATACATATATACATATATACATACATATACATACATATACATACACACACACACACACACACACACACATATATATATATATATATATATATATATATATATATATATATATATATATATATATATATATGCGTGTGCGTGTGTGAAATAGTGCTCTTTATCATGAGCAACGGATAACCTTTACAAGCAATCCCATACATTCCGGAAAGTTGAACATTAATTAGAAAGTTTTATTCGTCTGCAAACACTCATTAGTTAAGGTCTAGTAAGTTTACGTCGTAAAACTCGACATGTTTTTTTATTTCTAACGTTTTACAACAGGAGGCATTAAAATAGTACTTTGTATCGGCAAACCGGATTCCTCCTCATGTAATAACATACAGCTTTCGGATTTTGAATAATGTCTGCACCTCTAAACTCCCGTCAATATTCGATTGATCTATGCGTTAATCATTTATAAAGTCTGATAGATTTTTTTTCTTTATTTAGAAGTTTTCCACTTAGTAGTAAACTTTTATAAATGAGTTTTATAGTAAAGACAGATATTTTAAATTAGTTTCGTTGGTAAAACCTGATCATTATAGTTTGTTGTGAAGGCAAAAATCTGCTCTATATGTAAAATTCATTATTTAAATCTTGGGACTAATCAATTTTTACTGCTGTTTTAAACTTGACCTTTGATATTTTTGGGAAAAGTAAAAGTTCCGGATTATTCTTTTCGGTTAAAGCCTAAAGTAAATAATCTATTTGTCTTAATTTGATCTTGTTTTTGTAAAATGATTTTATTTTATGAAAAAAAAAATGTATTTTGATAAAAAAAAAAAAGATCTTTTCTGTGAAAACAATGTTCATTTTCGTGGACAATTTATCGCTAATTGTTTTGCGAAGCAAATATTTTCTCTCAAATGGTGCCTTGTGCCTCCAACATCTGTAAGGCCACGTATGCCGATATACCCTTCTCTATTTCGAGAGGTAGAATAAGAAATAACCTTCTTTTATTTCAAGAGCCAGATAACTTTGTGCTCTTTGGGGTTACAACCTGGTCCATTCTCTATTCTATTATTCATCTTCAGCGGTTATTTTATATTTTATGAGTTTCTAGTTGTTGATATGACTACTGTATACGGTCTGTTTTTATTTCAGAGGAAACAAAGTTCTTAACTTTTTACAACAGATAATATATTTATATCATGTTTATATTTATATTTACATTCATATCATATTCATATCATATTCATATGATATTTATATTGAATTTATATTATACATATATTATATTATATCATTTTTTTATCATCACCATTAGAAAACAAAATATGATTTTTATTTTTCTATAAATAAAGCATCTTGAATATAGCCTTTTATAGAGAATAATAATTTTCGTCATTAATATGACAAATACTTTCCACCACGGCAGCTTACTTCCCGAAACCAGCGTGTCTTTCCCAAAATGAATTAATCATTTCCAGCCCTTTACATATTAGTTTAAAATCCCTGCAAGTTTCATTACTTTATGACTAAAATTATTGCCGTATGGTTGATGACTGAAATTTTACCATTTGCTTGACCTTGACCTTTAACTCGACCCTGACCTTCGACCTTGACATTTATTAATTGGCGTAAATTTTTATAAACCTAAATATGAACCAAGTTTGAAGTCTCTGTGGCAACGATGTCCAAACTTATAGATGATTACGTGAATTGGACATTTTGCTTGACCGTGACTTTGAGCTTAGACCTTGACCTTCCAAAATTTCATAATTTCAAGCGTTTTCATAACAGTTAGTTCCAGTAGGTTTTATTACTTTACGACTGAAATTGTGGCCAGGAAGCTGTTCACCAACACATACACACACACACACACACACACACATACACACACACACACACAGAAACAAACATACAAACAGGGAGTAAAACATAATCTCCTTGCAACTTTGTTGGCGGAGGTAAAGATGTGTATTTAGGTCGTAGTTCATGATTCAACCGATAATCGACAATTTAAGAATTCCATAACCGAACTCTCAAATAATAACACAACTGCGTCCTCTTCCGAGTGTCTGAGCAATGGAGTGCCATTTAGGTTAAGTGGAAAATGGCTTCATACTATCAGACTTTTTCCTACTGAACTGACCTCTAAAAAAAGAGAGCTTTATGAAACTTATCTCCCAAAAGTTTTCTCTAAAACGTTTGGGTCTTCAAGGTGAAAGTCTGTTCTCAAGGGACGTTTTCTTCAGCATTGGGATCTTATTTTGGAATAAATAGCATTCTTGATTGATTGATTTTAAGTTTACTTGCATCATGACATCTTGAAGATGCTTATTTCGAATTTGGAAATGCATGTTAACATAATTATGAGTTATAATGAATGTTAAAAGTTTTGTATAAAAAAAGGGTCGTAAAATTACCTCTTCATGATTGAAAAACAGAAATGAAACCTTTCCTATTGCTGCCATTGATTTCCTAAAAGTCTAGTTAGATAAGAAATAAATTTTCCATATCTTTAAATCATTTAGAATCCTTAGTTAACAATACCTTCTTTATACAAAATTAAGTAGTAAAATGAAAACTGGGTTATATAAAACGACGCCTAGGACTAAAATAGTTTAGTGAAGAAACCTCACATCGTATTCACCGAAAATTTTCAAAATTATATGTGAACATATAAATGAAACGGCCTACCACCTGTTTTGTCAAAGTCATCAGTGGTAACCAACCTAAAGCCTATCACCTTTATCTGTTTTTGTCAATTTCGAAGTAGTTTCGTTAATTGAATTCTACTTCCGTTTGTAGTTCATATCCGGAGGACCTCAAAGAAGAGGATATCTGGGATGCTCAAATTCCCCACACTAAAGTGCATGCAAGCAGAAAATTCATTATTTGTAAATATCTTATATTGAATACTATTTTCAGATTTATAATCTCATATGAATTACTATTCCCAGATATATAATTACATGTGTATCACAAAATTTAAAATGTAGAGGCAAGTATCTATACATGGATAATTAAACATTGATGCATTTGCATATGCATGAATCTTTGTGTACATCATAACCACTTAAATAAGTTTTATAAGAAAGAAAATCTCTATTTTTATTCGATGGAACCAAGGCCCATTGAAAGTGACTAATGACAGTCTTAGAACTTTTAAAAATAAAGTTTCCGATTGGAATATAGTAATGTAAAAGATGCAAAATATAATTTACAATATATGTTGGAAAAAATCATTTAAAATCAATGCTCAATATATTTGAATGGAAATTATTTTACCATCAGGGGGATATACGCCTACTGCAAACAACGATTACCAATTTTTTTTTAGATCCACTGACAAATTACTTTAACTTATAAATTTTATCATTAAGAGTTTGTTGCTCGAAATGTAAAAAGGATATAGGTAAAAATATATTAACAGTTCAACACATCTGAAGGATTAACCACGTCCATGATGCACTGCAATTAAGTGTCTACAAAAGAATGTTATGCTTGCCAGGAAATAATGAGGACTTGGTCGCCATATACAGCAAGAATTACCCATTTTAATCGTCAGATAAGAAATGTCTGCTCAACTCAAGCAATATTGAGTTATAGAAAAGCATTCCTTGTCATGACTTAATAAAAATGTACCCTAAGGAATATGTAAAGGCCATTTATCAAGCAGTTTCAGTTCATTGAACTACTATATTCAAACAGGCTGCGCCATTATGGAAAATGCAGACTATTACTTTTGGAATTCCGAAGATATCACAAGAAAATACATAACAAGTAATAAATTAAAAAAATAGAAAATGTATAAGTATGAAAAACAAACAAGATAAAAAAGAGGAAAGCTGTAAGCTGACTGCGTTGATGTTGCAGGATAATTTCCCTATCTACAGAACACCAGCGCCACTCGCTGAAGCGTCCTACTGTGACTTTAAATGCTTGTTGAACAAACTCGTCAATCATCTGTCTTTGCAAGTACTCAAAATTAAAATTCTCCCCTGTCTGGTCACCACTTTCAGTGATTTGTCGAAGCCATTTTTTTTTTTTTTTTGGAAGACCACTGTATGAAAAGCCCTGTGTTAGATTTGCAAGGATGGTCTCATAGAATGAAGCCAATTTCCACTTAACCTAAATGGCACTCCATTGCTCAGACAATCTGAAGAGGGCGCAGTTGTGTCATTATTTAAGTTTTTGGTTATGGCATCATAAATTGTCCATTACACTTTGCATTGTGAATCTAATAGTTAATAATGGTGAGATAGATTACAAGAATCCGTTGAATCGTGAACTAAGATCTAAATTGACATTTTTATAGATGTTTTATACGTGTAAGCAAAAAAAATACCTCTTCAATTATAACAAGTAGGTAACAGCATAACATATCTTATATATATATATATATATATATATATATATATATATATATATATATATATATATATATATATATATATATATATATATATATATATATATATATATATATATATATATATATATATATATATATATATATTCATATATATAGGCCAATATATATATATATATATATATATATATATATATATATACTGTATATATATATATATATATATATATATATATATATATATATATATACATAAATATATATATACATATATATATATATATATATATACATACATATATATATACATACATATATATATACATATATATATATATATACATATATATATACATACATATATATATACATATATATATATATATATATATATATATATATATATATACATATATATATATACATATATATATATATATATACATATATATATATATATATATATATATATACATATATATATATATATATATATATATATATATATATATATATATATATATATATATATACATATATATATGCATATATATATACATATATATACATATATATATATATATATATATATATATATATATATATATATATATATATATATATATATATATATATATATATATATATATACATACATATATACATAATATATATATATATATATATATATATATATATATATATATATATATATATATATATATATATATATATATATATATATGTTTATGGATAGATAGATAGATAAACATACATACATCCATACATACACGCTTTACATTCATATCATACATAGATACATATATACATACATACACACAATATTATATACTGTATATGTATATACTCACATACATACATACATACATACACAAAGCACATGTTGGTCTCGAGTCAAGTATATGAAGTTCTCTTTCATTTTCAGAGGTTTTCCTTTTTACTTCGCCTTTCCTGGCCGTAGCTGAAGGTTTGATCATGCATTTTGTCTTTGTTGCTTCTGCAATTTACGACAGAGGGCGTTCAGTATGCAATAGATCATAATAAGGAGACCATTTGCACGGGGAGGATGGTTCCTTGCAGGGAAAACTATAAATTTTCCACAAAACCGAATCTCACATCTTGGAGCAGTTTGAATTTATTTGATAGCGAGTAATGGCTTCTCCACAACAATCCTCTGTTTGTGAAGTGTTGTAAAGGGGCTTTTGGGAGGCGTGGGAGTAGGATCAATATTCTAAGGGGATCTGAACTTCTTAATAGGAATTTCACCGGGTGACTTTGGTTGGATTTTTCATTATTTTAGAGCTTTTTTCGAGGTAGATCTCATACATCACAAGAATCTCTGATTTCATATAAAAAACAACAAATGTGAACAAACAATTGAAGGGTTAAGGTTTAAAGGCCGCTCATGAATGGCTGAGGAAAGGACACTGACATTGCCCTACCGAGCAGGACAATGCCCTAGAGACTGACCATATATACAGTATATATGATGAGCTCCTAAGCCCCCTCTCCAACCAAGCTAGGACCAAGGAGGGCCAGACAATGGCTGCTGATGACTCAACAGATAGACCTATAGGCTCCGGCCCCCCATCCTTAGTTCACAAGGATGATGAGATTGAAGCGACCAATGGAACAAGCAAGTTTGAGCCGGACTAACCCCAGTCTGGTGTTCACCAGTCAGGGACGTTACCACATCGGCCACCACAACCCTAAGACTAATAAGTCAAATTATTTCCTCAACTACAAAATTAATTACAGAGCCCGGCCAAAACATCCGCCTCACCATCATTCAATTCCTGTGGCTAAAAAAGAATCATAGGCCCTTTTATATACACTATGTCACTATATCTCTTATACACTCAAGTGAATCTTGAATGTTAATGACCTGTTAGAACATCTCCAACTCTATTCAGTCATTTATTTTGTTTCTTACGTTTTTATTTCTTCATAGAAACATTTAAGTTATAAGCATATTGTCTCCTTCCAATAATTTCATTTAACCAAAGCTTTCTAAAACAAGGATTTCTTCCCGCTAATCATTGAAAATAATTGTCGTAGCACTAAATTTCTTTGCTGTTTCATGGGTTTAAACATGGCTGACACTCAATAATAGTAGCGCCCTCATTTTCTATTATTCATATTGAGGATCAACTTACGGTCTATTAAATTTTCCTTTCCTGATCTAGATATTAATATCTGGCACCGTCGTTCAATTAGTTCGTTATGCATATGATTTTTCATAATTCTGACCATCTTTTTCATTCAGATCTTACCGGACATTTTCATCTTGTTTGCAATATTAGGTGTGCAGTTAAGTCTAATGGCCAGGCCTTCTCCATCACGAGGCTCAATAATACACAGGAAGTTTTATTCCTACAGTGACCAGGTTGTGGAATGACCTTCCTAATCAGGTAGTTGAATCATGGAAATTCAGAAGTTCAAACTTGCAGGAACTGTTTTTATGCTGAATTTTTTAAATTAAATTGCTAAAAAAGCTTAGGTCTCTACAAAAGATAAAATTAAAAATTATTTTTAAATCAACGACTAAAAAAGTTTAGGTCTCTCCACACGATAAAATTAAAGCGCAAATTTTCAAGTACTGTTTGAAATGAAGAGATTCAATTATCAGGAATTGTTAATACAAATTCACGTTTGATACTCGTCCAACCCCCCCCCCCCCCTCCACTTATACCTCTTTATCAGTATACTTATCGACTTGAAGAGGATTTACTCCCCTGCCCCTTGTACCATTGTATGTCTATTTGGGATATCTATTCATTATCACTAACCTTTTAATTTTGATTTTTCTCTATTACTAACTTCTTAATTGTTCGAGTTGCGAAGTGCAATGTACATTAGAATGGATATTTCATCATAAATTTTACTGTTAGATTGTTCATGAGGAGATTAGGGACAAACTACTGGAATCTGGTCCGTTCAGTATATAGGTAGGTATTTATGTAGATAAATCTATGTATATATCAATATATGGATGGCAATCACTGAAAACGTTAAGAAATGACTGAATATTAAATCAAAATATCCTCAATAATACAGAAGTATATAAAAAAAACGTCTTAATGTGGAAAGTGATGTTAAAAAAAAAAAAAAAAAAATCTTGAGAACATTAAACTCAACTCAAAGCACTCTTGCTAGTATACGAAAAAAGAAAGGTTGTTCATCTGTGCAAGATAAGCGTCCATAGGCTCTCACTTTGTAACTCGCTCTTGCAAACAGCTATCTTTATCAAATGACTTGTGTCACCCTAATCTTACAATTCACCTTTTGGATCATGAGGATGCTGATGATGATGATTATTATTATTAATAAAATGATTATTAAATTATTAAAATCATTAAGATCAAAATGATTAAAATTATTATTATTAGAGTTATCAAAATTATTAGAAGTGCAATAACAACAACAACAACAAAAATAGTAATGGTAAGTACTAATTATTATTATTTTTATCATTATCATCTCTATTTTACTATTATACTATTATACTAATATATTGTATATTGTATATTGTATATTGTATATTATTATTATTATTATTACTACTACTACTACTACTACTACTACTACTACTACTATTATTATTATTATTTATTAATATATATATTTATATTACTTTATATTACATTTTATTACATTATATTATATTATATTTTATATTATATTATATTATATTACATTATAATCATTATCCTCGTGAAAATCATTAGGGTGTCTGAACCGTCGATTTCATAAGTTAAGCAATTCCGCTCAATTTTATTGAACATAAATTAAGACTGTCTCTGTCTCTCTGTCTCTCTCTCTCTGTCTCTCTGTCTCTCACATGTGTATGTATTTCGTATGCGGTAAATTTATCGATAGCAATTCATCGACAACAGTTAATCGATGAGCAATTCATTAACCAAGCAATTCACCGATTCAACAAATAAAAACAAAATTCCGAGGTTTTCCTTTTAAGAAAAAAAACATAAAAAAAAAAACAATAACCGATTCAACAATCCATCTATTTACAGAAAATAAAAGTTAAAAATAGCAAACCACTAATTTAACAATTCATCTATTTAAAAAAAAATTAAAAACCAAATTACGAGATTTCCTTTTAAAAAGAAACAATAATGTTTTAGTTCTCTTCAAACCCTCGAGAGTGGATCTTCAGTTTGTTGAAACAGAAAAAGGTAGAAAAAAAAAAACTGTTTGTGTGCAGCCATCTGTTCTATAGAAAAAAGCAGATCGAAGAGACTGAGAGAAATACTATAAAAATAACTGTCGAGCTCGAGTGAGTACATGCGGAAACACGATAATAAGGCAATCAAATGAACATAATCAAGCTGCTGATGCAGCAAGTGTCGAAGCAGCGAAAGTCTGTGAGAAAATTCGCGATTTTTTTTTTTAAAGATATTCATATTTCAAAATTTTTCGAGACAAGAATAAAGGTTGACTTTATGTATTTTAAAGTTTTCTTTGAATTTGTTTTATTTCCATACTCTTTTGCAGATCACTGTTGTATAAAAAAATTATAATGTGAATAATAAATTACTTTATCTTTTATTCCTGTAAACTTTTCTTTGACCTCTATTAAATATTATTATTATTATTATTATTATTATTATTATTATTATTATTATTATTATTATTAATTTATTATTATTATTATTATTATTATTATTATTATTATTATTATTATTATTATTATTATTATTATTATCATTATTATTATTATTAAACAAAGAAACAAACAAACAAACTCAGGGCAAAAGACGAAAGCTAAATGACTGAAGTTACAAACAAACCAGTTAAAAAACTGAAAACAATACAAATTAAATGAAAAAAGTAATCAACTTATCTTCGAAAAAGAAGTGCCTAGTCAATCGATATATTGACAAATCGCTGAATTGCTTGTTCGATGAATTGCTAATTGTTGAATTGTTGTCGATGTATTGTTGTCGATGAATTGCTATCGATGAATTTACCTAGACTCGTATTTATTTATATGATTCCAGAATCTTTTTATAATAATGTTTTGAGCACGTAGTTCAGAGATTGCGTTTAATCAACGGAGCTTTGATCTTTGTATTATCCAGCGATGAATGAATTCAAATAATAATTTCAAAAAAAATAAGACGGGGAACAAATCCACTAGAACGGTATACAGATGAACAGACACTTGTGTTTCTTAAAGCCTGAAATCATAAATATCTTCTGACTTTTACGTCACCTTCAAATAAAACCTTTCGTTTGTATCTAAAGTGATGTTTACGATTATATGTATGTACACCTTTATTGTTGGTTCATCTGTTTGCAAAACTATAGTTAGATAGTGTTTTAAAACTCATGCTATCCTTAGCAAAATGAATAAACAAATAAATAACGAAATTGACATAAAGGAGAATAAATAGAACGAAAGCAGTCCTGAAAGGAAAGATATCTCTTGATCGAAAAATGCATGAATTGCAAAACCAATAGGACGTCAGAGGGACCGTTCTCTTTGAAGTTCTGGCAATAACCAAAGCATAAGAATATTCTAAAGTGTCTGACGCAATCGCACTCCTTTTACATTTATAACAAGCGATTGATGAATAGCTGAGAAGAAAAAAGATTTATAGAAATTAAGGCAAACGGCTTTTCGAGCATCAAATCAACCTCCTTTCACTTTAGAATAAAGAATCTCTCATTCCGTGAAATCTCCATTTTTATTGAGAACAAGGCACCAACAGATATTTGCTTTAAAGGAGGAAAATAGAAATATCAACAAAAGAGATGGAGTGATAAAAATTGTAGAGGATTTCTATACTATTGCAATCATATAATAATCCAATGCTTTTCAATGTTATAAAATTACCATTTGAGGCAATACCATTTCTTTAGCTGCAAATATCTCTGGATAGGAACCTCTTCAGTTTAAGGTTCGAGAAATTAAGTTCCTTTCTTCATTCTCACTTAGTGTTTTTTTACTGGTCACTTATTGTTGACCGTCTTGTTACTGGGACGGTTTCCAGACATCAACTCGGACCAGACAGTTAAATAGAAAGATTATATGAACGTTCATAAAGAAAGTGGTAAATAAAGGGATAATAAAGCAAGATTCCTAAAAGGAATCACATTTACTATTATTTTTGCACAAAGCAGCAAGTCAGGGAGGGATATTACTTTATATGCTACATTACATTATTACTGCGGTGTTTTCGTGTTTACACATGACCTTGGCTTAGACAAACAAAAGTTAAAACAACAGAATTATAATCAGAACTAAAGATACTAAGAACAAAATGAATATGAACATCTAAAATTACGTAAACACCAAAAATAGACAAAACAAGTAACCGCTAGTCCAAACCCATAGTAACCTTCAAATAAAAAAGGAAATAAAGGATTTCAATAATACAATGGTATGAAATTGATATAAGAAATAAGTTTTCTAATGAAAAAAATGAAATGCCTAAACCGGTACCAAAGATAACAGTAGGAGAAGTAAAGATGGCATTAAAGGGCATAGAAAGAGGTAAAGACAGCCTTGCAATTGGTATAATAATAGACGGTGATGTCAGAGTGAAACTGGCTGAACTACACAAAATGTCTGCAATAGTATCTATACCTAAAGTTTGGGAATAATTATCATTATACTAATTCAAAAAAAGGAGACTCAAATTACCTGAAAAATTACTGCCCATTAAGTTTACTCTCAGTAATATGAGTCTTTTTATAGTTTATATATGACATATTTGTTTTTGACGTTGTTAATAGTTTATATATGACATATCTCTATTGATATTACTTTTTTTAGAATGATTTATTGTTAATTTGTTCTCTTCATTTATTTATTTCCTTATTTCCTTTCCTCAATGGACTATTTTTCCCTGTTGGAGCCCCGGGGCTTATAGCATCTTGCTTTTCCAATTAGGGTTCTAGCTTGGATAATACACACACATTATATATATATATATATATATATATATATATATATATAATATAATATATAATATATATGACATATAACATATATAATATATATATAACATATATAATATATATAACATATATAATATATATAACATATATATAATATATATATATATATATATATATATATATATACATATATATATACATTTATATATGTATATATATATGTATATATACATACATATATATATATATATATACATATATGTATATATATATATATATATATATATATATATATATATATATATATATATATATATATGTGTGTGTGTGTGTGTGTGTGTGTGCACATATGTATATATGTATAATATATACAGTATATATATATATATATATATATATATATATATATAGATATATATATACTGTATATATTATACATATATACATATGTGCACACACATATATATATATATACATATATATATATATATATATATATATATATATATATATACATATATGTATACATATATATCTATATATATACATATATGTAAACATATATATGTATATACATACATACATATATATATATATATATATATATATATATATATATATATATATATATATATATATATATATACTGTATATATATACACACATATATGTATATATATATACACACACATTATATATATATATATATATATATATATATATATATATATATATATATATATATATATATATATGATATATATAATTTCGCAATAGATATGTTTATTTTTGTCCTAAACTAGAAAATTTTCTTTATGGTATAAACTTACCAGAAACGATCTTTAATAGTTTCAAAATTTTTAAAATATCCTCGAAGCAAACCCAAATCAGCAGTATCCCTGCAGAGTAAGAAAATGCCATTATCAATGTGCGTGTTCCTATAAATAAAAGAAATCCCGCTTTCGAAGAAAGAAAAATCTTTATTTGAAAACCCATCGGGAGTTTGTGTTCCAAACAGTCAGAAATTGTCGCCGATGGAAAGCTTTTTTTCTTCTTCATTATTATTACCTCCGCCAACGAAGTTGAAAGAGACTGTGTTTTACACCCTGTTTGTGTGATTGTTTGTGAACAGCTTTCTGACCACAATTTTAATCGTAATGAAACTTGCATGCATTAACTTATGTAAAAAGCTGGAAATATTTGAATTTTGGAAGGTCAGGGTTAAAGGTCAAAGTCACGATCAAACAAAATGTCAAATCCACATAATCCGCCATAAGTTGGGACATCATTGTCACAGAGACTTCAAACTTGGTTCATATATGAGTGTATGAGAATCCAAGCCAATTATTACATGTTAAGGTCAAAAGTCAAGGTCAAGGAAAAGATCAAGAAATAAGCTGCCTCGAAGGAGGTCTGCGCTCTACATAGTGCCCCTCTAATTACTACTGTTATTATTACTACAACACAAGTTGGAAAAACAGTATGTTATAAGTCCAAAGGCCCCATCAGGGAAAAATAACCCAGTGAGGAAAAGAAATAAAGAAACAGAATGGTATGTCTGGATGTACATTCAAACAAGAGAACTGTAACCCAAGAGAATGGAAGGCAATGGCAAAGGCACTACTAATATATAAAACGGTAAGGTAAAAGTGGATACAAGGAATGTAACCTTATTAATAAGAAGAAATAATCAAGATTAAACTATTACGTCTGTATTTGATAGTAAATAACAGAGGGAGAGTAAAGTTTCTGTATAGGGGAGGGGGCGGGGATTACTGAAATCATTGGTAGCGTTGAATAATTGCGTTTCTGATTATTGGAAAAAAAATTCAAAGAACAAAAGATATTTAAATATACTGTTGATCAAGCTATAAAGCTAACGAACAGTGATTATAAAAATTATGATTAATATTATAGGAAATATTGTGACCAGATTTACGGAAATTCCCAACTAAATGAACAGGTTCAGAAAGATCATGCACGATTGATAAGCTAAAGCCTTTGGGCGGTCATGAAAAGGGGCAATGTGTTTGCAAATAATAAAAAGCAAAAAATATGGGAATTACAGACTACCATATGCACACTGCAGCCATTAACTATTTCATTCGTTAGTCAAATGGTAACAGCAGGCTATATCACATTACAGAGGATGGATTCAAGCAATGGGATAATGATGCATCACTATTCATTGAAACAAGGGGGGAAGGGAGAAGGGGGGTTAACCTAGTGGACGATGGAAAGCTGTAACTACCCCTAAGCAACGCGTTTCTTACGATTCCCGAAGTGCTTTGTTAGCACTGCACAGGATGAAAAAAAGCCAAATAAAAGTGAATTCGTGTTACCAATTCAGTTAGGATGGCAACAGAATACAAAGAAAATAAAAAAGACAGACTTACAATGATTTATTGAATTCCCAGCAGGGAATGGATTGGAAATATTCTTAATTGGGTGGGGCCTTGCCGAATTTAATTTCTGATATCAGAATAAATTTAATAAACAGACGTCTGAGCAATTTAATTACGAAATATATATATATATATATATATATATATATATATATATATATATATATATATATATATATATATATATATATATATATATATATAAAACGTCATGTATTGGTAAAGAAACGACACGAAAGTGCCAAATCAATTGATATCAACCTTTATTTGCTTCCTCCGTGTCCAAGTGTCCGTCCTTTCTGAATTTCCGCGAGAGATATTGGATGGACTTCGATAAATCCCAAAGGATGGTGATCTTTTAGGAAGAGTATAGATGGGGAGCTGGTGTAATGTCTCTACCAATAATATTTATCGAAGCAGACAAAAAATGTCATCTGGAATGGATTACTCAGCGAACTGGTTTTCATCGTAGTTCTTCAAACGAACACAAGAGATAAACCGAACCAAAAACATATTTTGAGGAAGACAAAAATCATTAACTTCAAGAGGAACAGCAATGGGCTGCAATGAAGCGTAAAATTAATGAGTGGATGGAATGTTGGTGCTGGCGCCTGGGAGGCCCTTCAGAATAAAATTGGGAATGCGTAACGATCTACTCTATTTGATTTGGGGAAATATGGTGACTATCCTGAACTGGAATTACCGAGTTATTCAGTACCTCAGCTCTGTCTTAGATGAGATTTAAAGATGACAGCCTTATAAAGGAATTGTGTAGGTAGGAATGAAGAACAACTAAAAGCTATGTACATATAAGATTATTTGAAAATAATTATTGACCAACTGACTTGTCAATTTCAAATATATGAATAAAAGAAAGATCAGTAAATTTACTTTTCGCAGGTTCTCTAACCGCCCTATTCTACAGCTTTTATCTAGAGTATTAAAACCTACAAAATCTTTGAGAAAAATATTCTTACAAAATATATTATATATAAATTCATCAACCCTTTGTTTATTTTCCAGGGGGTGCCGGGTCACCATATACCCAGAGACTCATAGTTTGAAATAGAAAAAAAAATATTTTAATTCCGGTTGCATTATACTACATGTAAGTGCAAACATATTGCAAATCGAAAACATTTCAACCTCGCAATCATTATTGAATAAATAATTGGTAGCACAATGAGAGAACTAAACATTAGGGCATCGTCTCTTTCTCACTCTCTTTCTATATATATATATATATATATATATATATATATATATATATATATATATATATATATACTTATTTACATACATATACATGCATGCATTTACATATATATACATACATACACACATACACACATACACACACACATATATATATATATATATATATATATATATATATATATATATATATATATATATATATATATATATATATATATATATATATATATAGCTCAGCAACGTCTATATTCACCTTTCTTTCCGAGCAGAGTCGAAAACCAAATCCTTTCCTCCCTATCATTTCTGTCGCAACTTGATAAAAATATGTTACCAATATTTTGATGAATGAATAAAAGTTGCTTTTATCACTTCAGCACTTAAGTTTGTTTTGAATCCTTTTTCATTCATAGTTATGTTCCATGAAATTCACATATCTTTGCTTTGTACATGCAATCTTCCATTAAATATTAGGCGTATGAAAACCAGCTTATTTATAACAAAATATAAAGTTACAAAATAAAGGACTCAAACATTTAAAAAGAAGAATATATATATATATATATATATATATATATATATATATATATATATATATATATATATATATATATATATATATATATATATATTATATTTACATCGTAAGAAGAAACATACGATTCTCATAAGCAAGGAAATTAATGGTTTCTAGCAGTCTACGGTTGGTTGCTCAAAATTTAGGTAATACTATAGCTAAAACAGATCACATACATATTTACTATATTGATTTGGTTTGAATATTATAAGCATCAACTTTATAAGCTATGAAAAAAGAGAGTTATAATCATTGTTAAATTTGTTCAGTCCTGTACATTAAAAAAAGGGAAGGAATAAATTGGATTTTTTTTATGGATGCTTGTCAATAAGAATGATCTCATACAAAAAAGAGAGAGAGAGAGAGAGAGAGAGAGAGAGAGAGAGAGAGAGAGAGAGAGAGAGAGAGAGAGAGAGACTTATCCTTGATGTTAAGAGGGTAAAGAAAAGGACTGGCCAGACCGGAGCCCTCTTCAACCCGTTTCTTCTTTTCTCTACACAGGAAGGAAAGCGATGTGGAAGGCTCGACAAGAGAGTGGTGGCAATGACATACTGTCTGGAAATTCACGATACAAGAACATAATTCTTTTAAAGGAAATCACAAAGAGAGAGAGAGAGAGAGAGAGAGAGAGAGAGAGAGAGAGAGAGAGAGAGAGAGAGAGAGAGAGAGAGAGAGAGAGAGAGAGAGGCTATTTCGATATTCCTTTTTTTTTACTGAATATATTTCAGATTTCCAGTTTTTTTTCATTGGTGCAAGTAAACAGGAATCTCTTGAATAAGTATGAAATTGTTGAGTAATCATCTGTCTCCTGATATCTTCCTGCCTCTTCAGATGGAATACCAATGAGGATGCACTTCCATTTAAAAAAAACTGGAAGACAAAAATAACGGGAAAAAAATCTTCAGTGTTTGGAAGAGTCTCTGAGGAATAATAAAAAAAAAAAAATGTCAAGCTTTATCTAATGAAAAACCTGACTATTAGAAATGAAAAAAAATAAAATAAGTAAAATAAAAATAATGGGGGGTATATCAATAACTTATAGAAGTATATCCATTCCCATTAAGTCTACATAAGACCATATGGTCTATTTCAAACTACTGAGATAATCTGAGAGCAGATTATTAAGCATAAATTGGGCTGAAAAGATCCATTTAGCTGATAAAACTTTGAAACAAGAGACTTATTAATAAAAGGGTCACATC
The DNA here is from genome assembly GCF_036898095.1 of Palaemon carinicauda. Lineage (NCBI taxonomy): Eukaryota > Metazoa > Arthropoda > Malacostraca > Decapoda > Palaemonidae > Palaemon > Palaemon carinicauda. Next base: position 141,731,919 of record NC_090728.1, read on the forward strand.
AGCCCGCAGGATATTGACAAAACTTCAGCCAGGTGAAGTAAATGAGAAATGCTGAGCTACTGACTAATTCCTGCCTTTATCTCAAATCTTTATGATTACAAAAAAAGGGAGAAATCCAATAGAGTTACGTCGTGTCAGTCTCTATAGATCTAAGCAAGAGTTCAATAGATTGTCATCTATATAACACACACTTCTATTGGAAGCAGATAAAGAAACTTATCAGAGATATGGGCAGATGTCCTGAAAAGTCTGTCCATTTCTTAGGTCACGGAAATGCTCTCGTCTGATAATTCCAAAAATCCATAATACAGTTAATTTTAGAATTTCTATGTCGATTGCCAGACTATGTCAGTTGTTGCGAGGAAATAGTGCAGTCGAGAAGATAAGAGATGATGAATTCCTGTCTGTTCCCAAGAGAAGAAGACGAATTGAAATCTAACAGAATGTCAAAGGCTTTGTATCAAGAGGCCGCCTCCCATCTGCGTCGCAATTAAAGATAAGGTACTGTACACATACTACCCTGAAGGTAATATTGACAAGTAAATGGCTATTTAATCTTAGGTATTATCAGAAATGGGACAGCATACGGTAGAAATTAAATAAATTTTGCCTTTGGTAAATTTTTCCCTGATTCAGCTTTTGAAAATTAACATTTATTCGGTAAACAGAATATCCTATGTACTGGTTACGTAACGAATTTAATGATATTGCTGCATTTCACGCGGTAATTTCGGCGAATGACTAAACATTTAAGAAATAAATAGGATCTGAAAGAGAGTGGAGTGAAAAGTTGTCCAATAACGAATGGAATTTAAGAAAACAAAAGCAAGGTATGCAATAGGCGGATGATTCTCCCCAAAATGCAATACTTTTACGTCAGTAACACATATATCGACATTTTGTACCGAAATGTATCGGTACTTGCTACTATTGCTCACAAATTATTCTATTGCCGACTAATTCATCGAACGAATGTTGCTGGCGAAGCAGCACTCTCTACTATTCTCTTTTACCAATATGTATCCTCTAAATTATAAATGTCAATATGACTAACAGCAACAACCTATGATAGAATAAATTGAAATCTTTTATTCTTTAACAGTAAAATGGAAAGTCAGGATATGTTACTAATAAATTGAGTACGGTCGCAAAAAATATAACAGTTTCACTTAATCCTATGTTTTATTTAGTTGAGTTTTTCAATGTTTTCACGCAAGAAAATCCGCACAAAGTTATATTTTTGCTTTATTTTGCCATAAGAGTTGCATTAATGGACCAATTTCCACTATCAATTTAGAATACGGCTTAACACCTTTGAACTTTGAACGGTTTTTGACAAAAGTCAATACACGTTCCAGAGATAAAAAAAAAAGAAGAATGTTTTGAACAAAAATGTTTCCCCTACTTTCATTCGCAATAAAATACAGGTCTGGCAGTTTAAACAAGCTGCTTTATTCCATGATATTTTTCCCCCTTTGGTTAACGAATCAAGTTTTTTTTTTTTCTATATTACCAAACAATTTTTAATTAAGATAATTAGAAGGAAACTTTTAATGTTTGCTAACGTGTAATCTTGACGACGTTGTACAAGCTTCTTTTACCTTCTTATCTTCTGTTTATCAACAAACTCTTTATAAAGTTTTCTATTGATTCTATTCCAAACTTTGCCGACTTTTCGGTCTTCCATGATATATATTTACTTCTTAAATAATCTCTGATGGCATTGAATCTTATACTGCATAAAACATCAGAAAGTTTATCACTTGAGCCTCATTGAGTTCTTTATAAAGGACTGGTTTTACTTGTTTCCATGAAACCCAATTCACTGAATGTTCTTAACTTAATTCATATCTTTCACTGTTCAGAGTAGCTCAAATTTAGTTAGAATAGATACTCACCAGAACGTCAGCCTGACAAGCCCAACCCAGCCCTATGGTGCCCAAACAGAGCAGTGGCCTATTATTATTATTATTATTATTATCATTATTATTATTATTACTTG
>NC_090728.1:141738920-141741420 GCF_036898095.1 Palaemon carinicauda
GCAGTACTGCCTGGCTAGTTAAAGAACCAAATAACTCTCTACCTAATAACTCGTACAAATTTTAGAAACAAAACATGAAAATATTAATATGAACAATTTGCCGCTCCCATTTCTATTGCATTTCGAAATGAGCGAACATTATAGATAAAGTTACCAAGAAACCAGCAATTATATTGGATTGTCAGGTTTGCTGCCCAACGCATACAAAGCTGATGTAATTCTAAGCGAAAGATCAAATTATATTATAGATTCAGGCCTATATTCCCTTGGGTAGGAAGGTTATGCTTTCCACATGATTTCGATATTGCTTTGGATCGAAATCATGAATTGGAAATTATAATTACTTCTCTTACATAGGGAATAAAACCGCAACCAGAGTAATAAGTACTATGCAATATTGCAAATTTAAATGCATATATATTCTTTAGTAGATATTCGTATCATGTGTAAATATATATGGGGCAATGCTGAAAAACTCAAATCTTTACCCAAGAGTTTAGAATGATAATCATAAGTAGGCACACTACATTCCATGATTTTCGATTTAAATCATAATGTAGCCACTTCTTGATACGGAAGAAGATTTGGTTTCCATACATATAAGACTATGGAATTATTTATGTTAATGTAATATTCCTAACTCCTAAAGGGAGATTTAACCTCAACATTACGTCATTTACAAAAACGCCTTTGGAAATTTTTTTTTTACTAGGTAGTACAGTTTTAATGAGTTTGCCTAGCATTAGCATGATAGCAGATCGATCCTGGCCCTGGACCGTGAATTTAAGCAGTTTACTGGGGAGGCCACTATTGTGGCTGGCCACCACAGTGGGGTGTTGGGCTTGCCAGGCTGACGTTGTGGTGAGCATCTATTCTGATGATACTGGAACTGAAACCGGACACCTTTACCTTTGCGTTGTCTTCATCTTGCCAGGATGTGGACTGAAATTCCTGAACCCAACTTTTCATATAAAAAAGCAATATAAATAAGTCCATCTTCCAACCGAGAGCCTCTGTAGCATCTGCCGTGGAACTGCATCCCATCTTGTTGCTTAAATCAGCAACCCTTGGGATGTCAATTTCGGCGACTGCTGACCAAAATTAATTCTATTTACTTCAATGAGAAGATCTGTTGCTTTACTCTAACTAGAGTAACTTTTCTTTTTCTTACTGGAACTGGATTAAGTAAAGATACTGATGTTTTTCCTTCTCATTAGAAAATATAAAAGAAAAATTAGAAATAAAACTGGTTCGAGGATAAATATTTTATGAGTTTTATTTGCAAAGCAACTGTAATCTAAATGCGATAAACAGCTGATTACGAAGACGGATATCATAAAAAGAAATTCTAGTTGGAAAGAGTTTGTAGAAGCACAAGTGTCGAAACCCGTATAAGATTCCTTCAAAAGGCGAGAAATTCAATATCCTTTATTCACTAAGATGTTACAAATGAAATAAAGGACGACGTTAGTGTAATATTACTTATTGGAATTTGCCACACGTTTGGAATATGCGTTATGGCTGTCAGGGGATCGGGAATCCCTCTCGCCTTAGGTCTACTGATTCTCCAATTCCTATTTTTTTTCCCGCAAAATCTTTGCATTTCCATTACTATTACAGAATATCCCTGTTGTCACAAGAAAGATGTTTACTATGTTATCGTTTCTGAATTTATAAATTAAATTAATTGATAGATGAGATAGAAATAAGAGAACGATTAACTTTAAGATTAATTGACATTTAACCGTTTTTAATTAGTTTTTATTTTGAAGACTGATTTTTTTTTTCGAAAAAACTAATTGCAAATAAATGATCAGAGACAACATAAAAGTATTTTGCTAATTTAACAATAGAAAACCGCTTTGTGCTTACAAAATTAATTTGAAAGCTGACAATGAAACCTTTTCATGCCGTATCTAAAAATATACCATGCCTTACCAATGAAAGGGGGAAAATTATAAGTACATTACAATAGGGTATCGTATTCAGCTTCATAATTTATTTTTCCCTTCTCAAATATGAGATTTTCTTACTACAATACTTTCAAATCTCTCTTAAGCCTTTCCCCTAATTCACAGTAATTCTGGTAATTTCAGATTATTCATGTATGGATAATGCTGAGTCCTCGAGTTCGTAGATAAAAGTATATACACACACATTATATATATATATATATATATATATACACACACAAATTTCATAGTATGGATAGGGAAAGAGTAGTTCAAAATGTCCTTTTTTTATTCCCAACGTTTCGTGATTCTTAATCACATTGTCCAGGGCTAAAATTATAACATATACAACAGAATTAAGAAAGTTAAAATTTTTTAGAAATTCATTCAAACTATAAAAATCAGGTAAAATTTAAATGAAAATTAAAAGGAAAAAAAGAGAAAGAAATATATATATACATCAGACAAAGTAGTGGAACCAACCTCGCAGAAGCGTAGTGAGAAACTGTATGCCAACAAGGGGTTAGAAAACAAACCAAATAAAACTA
>NC_090728.1:141746420-141748920 GCF_036898095.1 Palaemon carinicauda
TCAATGGAAGTTTCATGTCACTAACGTCATATTGAAAATCCTCTGTGCGGATTTCCTCTCCCCTTTCCCCCTCCTGGTTGATGCTGCCCACCGTCTGTTAGTCAATGCAGACTTCATTGTCGACACCTCTTCAACCCACCCCTCCAACCTCAGTCTCCACATCATCGTACCCACGGATGACTATGCACACCTCCTCACTTTCTACCCAGAAGTCTTCCGTTCAGAACATTGTCAAATGCCCACGGTTCCAACAAGCACAGTATTTATCATATTAAGACGACGGGGCCCCAGTGTTTACAAAATTCAGGCACCTGGCATCGGATTGTTTGGCAGCTGACAAACATATGTTTGTCAAAATATTAGAAATGGGCCTTTGCCAAGGGGTCTTAAGCCCATGGAAGTCACCCTTACACATTGTCCTGAAAAAAGATGGCTCTCTGTGTCTGTGTGGGGATCACAGATATTGGAATATGCAGACAAAACCAGATCACTAAACTCTCCCAAACATCACTGATATGACCTCCTACTTGCACAAAGTGAAGGTTTTCTCCACACACTATCTCCTATAGATATATTATCAAGTGCACATGAACCCAGAAGACATCCCCAAGACTGCCATCACCATCCCTTTCAGAACCTACACCTTCAATTACTCCAGTTTTACACTTCGTAATGCTGGGGCCACTTTTCAATGCCTCATGGATGGCATCTTAGGGGACCTCATCCTCTGTGTATATTACATGGAGGACATACTTGTCTTCTCTTCCTCCAAAAAGGAACACGTCCATCACCTATGCATAGTGTCCGACGGCCAACAACAAAATGGCCTTGTAGTCTGGTATGAAAAGTGTATCGTTAGTGCTAACGAAGTATCGTTCTTAAGGCACCGCATCACTCCTGAAGTAATCCACCCACTCCCTGAAAAGGTAGCAGCCATTCAAGACTTTCCCACACCCTCGTCCATCAAAGCACTGCAAGAATTCTTGGGCATGATCAACTATCATTACTTTTTCCTACCAGCCATTGCTGCCACTCTTGGCCGCATCTTTGCCTCCCTCAAAGAATGCCCTATCAACTGCTGCTGGTCTTACTTTTTCCATGCCACATGCACCTCTCTTCTTCTCTACTGATGCCAGCCACGTCAAAAATGGTGCAATACTCTAGCAGGTGGTCAATGGCTCACCCTGCCCATTGGCATTCTTCAGTAGAAAACTGTCCGAGGCGGTATCCGGCTACTCTACCTTTGACCGCAAATTGCTGACAGTGCACTTGGCTGTTCGTCACTTTCACCACTTCTTAGAAGGTACGCCCTTCGTCATTCACACTGACCTCATGCCTCTGGTGCATGCCTTCATTTAACAGTCTGATACCTGGTTCGTCCGTCAACGCCGACATTTCTCTGCTGGGGCTGAATACAATTGCACTCTTTAACACGTCCGTGGGAAAATGAATCCCGTTGCTGGTGCCCTGTCAAAAAATATATTGGCCACTATTCACCTGGGATTGGATTACAACGCCTAGGCAGAAGCCCAACAAAAAGATCCAGAGCACCAAGCATGCAGGACATCCTTCACATACCTCCATTGGGAAAAAGTCGCCCTTGATGACTCCAATGCCACCCACCCTCCTCTGCAACGTCAGTACTGGTAGAAAACAACCATGAATTCTTGGTTCCATGCGCTGACAAGTATTTAATTTCATTCATGGCTTTTCACCTCCCTCTCGCCGTACTACTGCAGGGCCCTACTAAGGATGCTAAGGATTGGATCGAAGACTGTACTTTATGCCAAACTTCAAAAGTACATTGACACAGATTCAGGAGTGGGCACCTTTCCTCAACTTCAGCATAGGTTTCCCACATTCATGTCAATGTAGTAGATCCCCTACCCACATGACAAGGACATCATTACCAGTTTACCATCATTGACTGCTCCACTCGTTGGCCTGAAGCCAGTCTCCATTCCCATGAAAACTACATCATCTGCCTCAAGTAAGCTATATCCGCCTTACTCTCAGGGTAGATAGCGAGATTCAGTATCCCTGAGAATATTACATTTGACAGGGGTACCACTTTCCCCTGTCAATTATGGACATCATTAGCAAATCTCCTGGGCATCACCATACATCAGGCAACCGTCTACAACCCTGCTGCCGAAAGAATGGTTGAAAGTTTTCATCGCACACTCAAAAGAGCTTTGATGTCCCACTGCAATGACTCCAACTGGCTTATTCAGCTTCCCTGGGTCCTCCTAGGACTAAGAACCACTTTTAAAGACGCTCTGGATGTTTTCGGCAGCTGGAATCGAGTATGGCGACCCATTGGTCGTCCCAGCAGAATTTTTATCGTCTATACCCTCCCCCATTAATCCCTAGCGCCTATGTAACGTTGTGGGAAAAGTTACTCCTTTCTGCAAGACTTACAAGCTCCAAGTGAGATAACACACAACAACAGATCTGCACTCAGAAATGCAAATTTTCCTGCACAATGACACTAGCAAGC
>NC_090728.1:141758920-141766420 GCF_036898095.1 Palaemon carinicauda
GTTTGCGTTCGTGCTTTCGTTAATTCATCTTATTCTAATATTTCAGCTAAATAATTGGTCAAGTTTTTATTGATCATAATTATCATTATCATATGATTATCATCATTTTCTTTATCATCATTATTATTACTTTTGTTACAGTGAAAGCTATAATCCTAGTTGTAAAACAAAATGCTTCAATACAAAAAATCCAATAAAGAAGATAACTGAGAAAATGGAGAACAATAACTTATTTATCGGCTGTACTGTCATAAACACAACAGCTGGATAAACTACAAAAATACCAGTAGAATAAAAATGGATGAAACGCGATATCTGAACCTGCTTGGAAGTTTATACGGATTTAGCCAAAAGTTCCAAATGTATAATTCTCAAAAGAACTTAAAATTAACTAAAAAACAGGAAAGATATTATAATTTCCCTAATTTATGCTAAGGTTACTTCGACATTTCATGATGCCATTGCTGGTCACTGACAAGATGAACTGAAGATGAAAAGATATCCTATTAATCAACAACTCGAAGGGAGATCTTCACATCAACTTTAATCAGAGAAGATAAGCTATTTTACCTAATATTTGTCGCTCGTTTATTCCACAAAGGAGATTCTTGTCATTAAAGATGAAACGGTAATTTCGCTGGCGATTCAGAACAAGAGAAATGACAGCACGGGACTTTACATGATAATCAGGCAAATCATTTATTTCCCAGCATAATTTGAATATTCAGCTGCGTTTATCTGAAGGATAGCAGTGAGAATGTTTGTACTAGTTATCTTGCTCTCCTTGTTGCGCTCCATTCAATAGTTTCTCGTTTTACACCACCCTGTATTTGACACACTTCTTAGGATAGGAAAGTTTTCTAAGTAACTAGTGTACACATTCCGTCAAATTAAAATGTATATTAAGATGGATAAGTACACACATGCAGACAGATTCCAGCCTTCCCACCCATCCCCCTTTCCTAACTACAACACGGCAGTTTCGGCAATTTGTGGGAGATTGTGGTGTCCCAGTGTACCTCTTAGGCTATAAGCTCTCAGAGTACCCCCTATCACCATGGTATGACTATTCCTTCTCTCATTTTTACCCGAGGGACGAGGAGAGATCGATTAGTAAAAAATCTGGAAATGACGCTGCTGAGCGTGACCCAAGATATTCACGACTGTCTTCATTATTGATCCTCAAATACATGAATTATTCTAATCTGACTTGTGTGTTCAAGACATCATATATAACAAAATCTACATTTCTCACGCATCAGATCATCATGTCCTTGTTAGTTAGGGATTATTTGATCTTATAATATTAAATTGAAGATGCATCTTGCATATCAAACATCCGAGAAGGATTCTGCTCTCTAGGATTAACTGATACATTTCTGTTATACCTTCGAATGCAGGGAAGGAAGACTTCAAACAATTTCAATATTTTCTTTTCAATTCCTTTAAATGGAAAAATAAGATGAAAAATACTTGCAACATTTCATGGAGATAGCATATGGTATGTTACTTTCTTAAGGGTTTAATGGGTCTCGTGTTAAAATTTTTAATGCGTATCGTCATCGTTAAAACTTCAGCAGCAATAATGTTACTTGTGGCAAACAATAATGGGTACATCGACATACGAAACGCCATCGTACGTCACATGCTATAACTTCAGTATTGGATAAAAACCTACACAAAACTGCTATAAATATCTAATACATACTTGACCTCGTTACGGCGGGAATCTTACGAATCACTTTGAATGGTTAAAAGATGTCAAGTTTCATTACAAATTTCAACTGAATAGATACTCGTCAGAACGTCAGCCAGGCAAGCCCAACAGCCCCCACCCCTGCCGTGCCCAACCATAGATGTAGCATCGTTCATACTACCTACTTGAAGCGGGACGTCTCTATCTGCTGTCTTTGAGAATGCAGGGAAAATATCCAAGGATCAGGCGGGGATATTTCAGCAAGGTTTCATCTCTTCTAGCGACTGCGTCTTCTTAAACTAAGAATAATTAACTATATTACTCTGATTGCGTGTCCGCTCAGGAATTGAATTTTTGTTCACGTGCTCCACAAACTACTGGTTAATTTGTAAGTTACACTGATTTTGCTTAGATGTTTCATTACATCCGGTACCCATCAAGAATAAAATATCTTTATCGGGTAGGTGTAGTAGGCTGTGACAACGCAAAATTCCGTATAAACAAACTTAAACAATAATGCTCACCAAAATCTTTTTATAATTCTTGTCTTTGACTTAGTTCATATATAGACCAGTAGTATCCACACTAAAACTCCTGGAAAGGTGAGGGGTGGGAGGGGGGAGGGGTGACCATTCTCTTAGTAAGTTGGAAAGGGGGGGGGGGGGTTGCGGGGAAGGAATCCCTTTAATCAATATGTAATATTTTCTCATAAGGGACGTTCAAAAAAGTTTCGATCTTAGTCACCTCTTTCTTTTATATCGGTTTCTACCCATCCACATCCCATTAACAATCAGTGTAACAATTATACTCCCCATTATATGACATCAAACAATGCCAATGTAATAAACATAAGGAGTGTATCACCCATCGTGCCGTCACATAAATGGTTCCCAGTTTTTTTTTCTTTTTATTATTATTATTATTATCTACATTAATTCGACTTCTACTTCAGAAATTCTTCAACCTATAGAGAGCAATTTTGATTGGAGTGCAACAGTTACGGATAATTATATGTTGGTACATAATTCTATAACATTTATCTAATACGTACTGTATAACATACCTGTTCTCTATTACCATATAGTATATGTAAATACACGTTAGAAATGTCATCATTGTCATTGATAAGAAACATCAGTATTTTCTATAAAGCTTGGTGGTTTATATAATACCACAAAATTGAATTATTGGACCCCTTTATTTCCAAGAAAAGTTTCGTGCTGCTTCATTTCGCAACTTACTCGAGGGATGATTTATGAAATGGCTAACTACGTGACCCCGTTTAGTGCTTTTGATATTACTCGTTTTACTTTAAGAGGAAAATTAAAGCTTATTGGATTCGTAACCTCATCTAAAGTGCTAATGTCATTTGCGACTGTCTACCCTGTGTGGTTAACGATAAGAGAATCGCTGTTCTCAGACCGTCAGTGTTACCAATGGAATCTCTACGAAATTTTATTAACCGTTGCCAGACACTGATTTATTTCGCCGACATTAGCGTTCCGAACTCTAGTGGGAATCGTATCCCGGGTGATGGTCAACAATCATGTTCAGCAACAATGATTCATAAGCTGCTTTGTGTATGACTTTTTTTTCGTTCTGATATTAATTCAATGGAAAAGCTTCATGGTTATTTTCATCATAATGAGTTTTAAATAAATCCATAGTACTCGTTTACGATAACTAATACAATTATAATAAACAATAACAATGGTGATGTAAAGAAAAAAAGAAAAAATAACAACAACAACAACAACAATTACAAAAATGAACGACCATAACGATAATAGGTTAACACTCACCATCAGCCGGAGAAAGCGACGGCTGTCCACCAGATGGAGACTCGGGTCACTCCACTTGTTTCAAGATTGCTTTCCCGAGAGGCACGATTAGCATTCTGGTGATCTTTACAGTTTAGATACGCTCCTATTGATGATTCCTACATTTCATGAATGATTGTAATACTCTACTAACTCCTGCAGATCTATCATGAGAAAAATAATGGATACCAGTTATCCTGAAAATGGCGAAAGACTAAATTTAATGATCCAAAATTAAGTAAAGATTATCCCAAATAACCTTAACTAAAATTATAATAAAACCTTGATAATTCAAGAATTCTTATAAGTCTGCAACTTACTATCATTTTACTATTATAATCTATAGGATATAACATCACCTCCCAAAATTACTCATGACTCTTAAATTTCTAAAGCTATAACGAAATTGCCAGATCCACGTTAGATGAAACACTATTATTGCAAATTAAGTTTAGTTATCTGTACCTCAACTGTTTAGCAACTGTCTTTAACTACTCATATTCACTAACACAAAATACTATAAGTGCTTAAAATGAATCGGTTATCAAAGTGTAAACGTTGTTTTCCAGACCTCTACTTTTCCACCATTAAGTTGCCCATCTTTAATGGCTTTCCGAGCTTTCTCTTGACAGCGTAACTGTAGGCTTTCCCCAACTTGTAAATCCGTATCGAATGACCTCCCTGCTCAAGTATATTGTCCTATTTTCATTAATGTAACTCAATCAAATCCTACTGATTAGTCGAGGATCACAAGTCACACAAACGAACACTAGAACCAAAGAGGACTGCAGCGCGACTGGTAATCAGTGTTCAACCAGAGAAGGTTAGACCTCATCACTTCGTTCTACCGAAGACAACTAGGATCTCCCCAACAACAGCTCTCCAATAACAGTCCCCTTGTTACAGGAAAACATTAGACTCTACGCCAGATTACATGACAACTTTACATGACAACTTTAAGAGATGATGAAATCTTTGAAGTGTGATAATACTGAGGTGAAATGAATGGCATAACACATTTTTTTTTATAACTCGCAGCCGGATGTTCTTGATCACCAAATATACAAATTGTTTTATTCTCTCACGATCTTCATTAAACGGTAGATAAATGCATTCCAAATGAATGCGAAGAAAAATAAATTTCTTCTCTGTTAATATTCATTTAATGGTATTAATATTATATTTGTGATAACAAAATCTGATTACCTTTACAATTCAGGGTTTTCTCTCATTGTTCCACAAACATATGATATAGTTTGAAAAGAAAAATGAAGGTAATCATAGAATATATATCTAAAAAGGAGTAGTTAGGAAAGCGGCAGGATTCAGCATTATAAGGTTTATTTGATCTGCAACTTATGGCAGCTGGGTTATCTGAGATACCATGCAAATCGGGTTCTCAGATACAAATAAACTGGGCTTCTCAGATTTCAGGCTATACCAAAGCTTATGGAGGTAGTGATATTAAGGAAACGACTTTTCTATGGAAGGTGATGAAGCTTTTAGTCGGGAAAATTATATTCCAAACTCCATGATTTATAGAAAGTTATAGGATTTTAGTAAGGAACGTTTGCATAAGAATGAGAGATTAATTAAAAGAAAAGTTAGGTACTGCTGTTGCATCTTATGTTCGAGCAATTGGGTTACCATAGGTGATCCAAGTTTCCACTAACTACTGTATAACCCCAACAACAGAATCAGTCACTCAAGACGGTTAGCCACATTATCTGTAAACTATAAAATAACGTGAAAGAATTAACCAATTAATTTTGGTTATATAAGTATAAGATTTGAGTTCATTAATAATTTTTTAATCAACGGTTTCTGTCAATGACTCCCATCTTATTCTCTTTTAGTTGAAAAAAATAACTATGTAGATTTGTTTTTACATGGGGAAGATAGCAATAATAATATTAATAATATGTAAAAGCATTGGTCGATCTGGCAAAGACATTTAAATGAAAGACTCAGTATCCGAGCCTAACAACTACAGTAACTAGTTCAAATGGAATTTGCTTTGCAACAGATCTTTCGCAAACATGGAATTTTGCATTCTCTGTAAAACATCGGGAGTAAATATTCGCTTATTTTATCAGACCATCAAAGTTATCCGATTTTTTGAATGGACATCAATGAGAAAAAAAAAATAATAATTTAGTTTTATTTTTTTTTTTTTTTTTTTTTTTTTTTTTTTTTTTTTTTTTTTTAGAAGTCAAAGGTGAGCATTAGTACCTCACCAAAATGTTTCAGGAAGTTTAGAAAATTAAAAAAAAATTGACATATCTGCATGATTTATGTAAGAAGCCTGTACCTAACTAAACAGTTTCGGAAATTTGCAAAAGATCAAAACAAAACACAACATTTGGATAAGAGCGATCGAACATGGTAACAGAAATGTCATAAAAAGAATTTTTGAAATTCATGACCTTTCTTCTTCAAGATATATATTCGTTGCAATTGCAGTGCCAGAATATGTAACTAATCCTGCCATGCTTTCTTTAATGAAATCATATGAATTGTTGATGAAGATATTTTTCAGTTCAAATTTTATTTTTCCCGTATATAATTGGGGTTTGATTATTTGTCGCATTTTTTAAATGCAGAAGTTACTGTCAAAAGATATTCTATTGTGTGTAGGCTCCTTTTTTTTATTGTACTTTTGCAATAAACGCTTAATCTAGGTTTAAAGGCCACTCATGAATGGCAGATGCAAGGGGCAGTGACACCGCCCTAGCAAGCAGGACAGTGCCCTAGAGACTGACCATATATCCACATGATCAGCGCACAAGACCATTCTTCACCAAAGCTAGGGACAGGGAGGGCTAGGAATTGCAGCTGATGACTCAACAGGTAGACTTATAGGCTCCCCCAAACGCCTCATTCTTAGCTCACAAGGATGGTGAGATTGCAGCCACTAAAGGAACTAACGAGTTTGAGTGGAACTTGAACCCCAGTCAGTCGATCAAAAGGCAAGGACGTTACCAGTAGGATTAAAGTATTTCCCGGATCTTAAAAGATATATAATCGCACAACAGTATTGTTGAAAGTTAATAGGAATTATATATTACTAATATAGAACAAATACAAAACGAAAACGCAACAACGTAAACATAGAACTGAAACTAAAGTATATCGACAATATTTATGAAACATAATGCAAGGTTTTTTTTTTCTTCATAAATTGGATAAACGGAATTTTACTCAATAAATAACATTATACAATGGTACACGTTTACATCATAATAAAAAAAAATGAAAGCGTGAGAGTTTTTTATTATGATTTATTCAAAGGAATTTATAATCAACATGACATGGCAAGCAAAAATAGTTTCCTAACAGCATTCTACCCGTTATTACACATAATATTAACTATAGACTGGATGGAATCAAAAAAAATTTTCAACCCATCGTTCTCTCATTATAAAATGCAATATTTTTTATGGCCGAAGTGTAAATACCAGTTCATGTCAAAAGGGTAGCAATAAGGTAAATTGCTAGTGTATGTAAATGTATTTATTTAATGCAAATTCATACCCCCGTATGCTTTATTGGATTTCGAAATCTATGCTGAAGCAAATTTAATGCAGCAATAAATGAAAAAAATATTGTTTCCTGAATGGCATATTAAAAATCACCTTGTTTTGGACCCTATTCTAACGACAAGCAATTATTCAAAATTTGATCTTTTTTGTTGTTAATCATCTGTTTCTAGACTTGGCAATAGACAAGTACAGAATTAATAAGCGCGTCGAGTTTTCCAGTCCATAAAAAGTTATAGTCCTCTTGTATTTAGTTTCAAAAAGTGAATATCATTGGCGATTTTAATCTTATATTGAATTAATCTTATCCTCACAAAAGTTTCAATATATCCATATAAATTCTTATTCATTACTTCTATGTTAAGTAATTATTTGCCCTCTTCACCTTGACAGAGACTTTTGATGTTTTACAGACTACAAATGCATTCGTATCCATTGGTTTTTG
>NC_090728.1:141773920-141778920 GCF_036898095.1 Palaemon carinicauda
TTCTATAAACAAATTGGTAAGTCATAGAACAGTGAGTTGCAGTAATCAATTCTTGAAAATATTTGGTGATTAATGGGTATGGCCATAGATTTTTCATTTAAGTATTTACTAATAAATGCTATGTTTCTAATATGATAGTTACAATTTCTTACCATATTATCTATATGTTCATTCATTGTCAGTCTATCATCCATGATTACTCCAAGATATCTGACAGATTTCTTTAGGTCAATAATCGATTGGCCTATTTCAATTCTTTGGAAGCATTCGATTCTTTTTATATCTTTTTCATTTCCAGAAATAATACAATCACTTTTATCTTCATTGAGCTTGAGCTTTTTTGTTAACATCCAAGCCTTAATGTCATTCATTATTTCATGTATCTTTCTTTTAGCTTCATTATTCACAATTCTATTGGGAAATAGAATTGTGTATCATCAGCGTATATTTTAAACTTAACTCTGTGAGTTTCAAGTATATTTGTCAGTTCAATCGTGTAAATTTCAAACAGGAGAGGACCTAATACACTGCCTTGAGGCACCCCTTTGGTTAGTGTTCTTGTCTCAGATTCAACATTTGATATACTAATTTAATTTGCGGTTTTCAAGATAACTCACAAACCAGTCATATGCTCGTTCTACGATGCCCACAGCTTTAAGGTCTTCCATCAGATATGTATGTTTTACAGTATCAAATGCTGCACTTAGATCAAGCATCACAAGAATGCAACACTTGCTATTTGTTATAATTTCTGTTATGTCTTTTTTATTCGCTAACACTGTTGTTTCTGTGGAGTAATTTTCTCTGTATGCAGATTGATCATCGGGTATGGTATTAGATTGTTTCAGATGTTTCCAGGTTTGTTCGAGTACAGTAGTTTCAATAATTTTCGAAAAAAATATGACAGATTTGATATTGGCCTATATGAACTTGAATTGTCTATATCACCTTTTCCTTTATAGACAGGCTTGATACATGCAACTTTCTCACAATCAGTGAAAACTGCCTGTGTTTAGACTCAAATTTACCATGTTTCGGTAGGTCTCTTGTAGTCTGGTGAAATTTTCTGCATCTTTTACATCGTCAATTGGAAATGGGTCATTTCCGCACCAAAGAGAGAATGGAAGGGAGATTGTAACTCGGCGGTGAAATTATGAATTCGTTTAATTGTGATTTTTATGCAATTTATGCAACACTACAGTATCATCAAACCGAAAATATTGCTATTGATAAAATCTAAACCTTTAAAGAAAAAAAAAATAACCACTTTCTATACGGACTTACATCATAGGTCTATGATGTAGAATAAGTCTGTATAGTAAGGGTTTTCTATTTTTTTTCGTAAAAGTTTAGATTCTAGTGTATTGTGATGTCACACACGCATGCATATGTGTGTGTTCCAACATCTCGACTGACGTCGTCTCTCTCTTATACCTTTTTATACGACTTACACCATAGAAAGGGTTTGTTATTTTTTTCGTAACGTTTTTGATTTTATTGATAGCAATATTTTCGGTTGGGGATACTGTAGTGTTGCATAAATTGCATAAAAATCACAATTAAACGTATTCATAATTTCATCGCCAAGTTACATCTCCCTTCCATTCTCTCTTTGGTGTTTGACAGTAGAATGCTCCTTTTACGGTCCCAGGACCCACTCTACGTGAGTCTTGCTTTAACCGAACCGCTATTTTCACCATGAGTTAATTTTATCAATTCCACGTTTATAGTAGATTCTGGTATTCAAAGTAAGTTTACAATAACATGTTTTTTTTTATTCTAAGTGTAATTTGTCTCAATTTGTGTCGAAATATGTGAAAAGTAACAAAATTATGCAGCGTGCATCCGAAAACAAGCTCCTTTCCTTGACATCGGCGGGTGTTGTTATTAAATTTAGATTTACCATCACGATACTTTATAATATATTTTTTTAACATTATTATTGACAAAACCTATATCTAAGAGAGAAATTTAGATTGGTAAATACGTTTTGATTCACATTACTTGGTAATCATTTTAAAACAATGATGGTATTCGGACAAAAATACTTCCGACCAATCAGGTATTAGGGAATTTTCCGAGCTAAAAGGGCACCCATGTGAGTCGGTGCAAATATGCCTCGATAAAAAAAAATTGTCTATAGTGTTGCTAATGTTAGCGTAACATCGCTAATGTTAGCGTGCGCAGCTCAACATTACCGCTTGTCAATACATACGTTCTTGACGTTTTTGTTTTCTGGTGAGCTAAGCGAGCCCGAATTGGAACAAGACCCATTATATTTAAACATTTAAAAAAAAAAAAAAAAAAAAAAAAAAAAAAAAAAAAAGATTTCCCGTAGTAAATAACGTGATTTAACCAGTTTTCACCATCATTTCAACCGCAACAACAACAACCAGTTCGGCTACTTGAAGTTCGTCGAACTGGTTGTTCTGTTTGTTTGCGGTTGAAATGAAGGTCAAATTCGGTTAAATAACGTTATTTACTACAGGAAAACATATATTTTCTGTTCGAAATGATAATCTGTAATACAGTAAAATTCTACCGAATTTTTTAACAATGAAAACAATGGTTTTCATTAAAAAGAAAAAAAAAAAATTTATTTATATATATATATATATATATATATATATATATATATATATATATATATATATATATATATAGAGGTTCTCCTAGCCAAAAAGGCAATAATCCGAATTTCTGAGGTCGTCCAATACGCTCATTAATCCAACAAAAAACTCATACACAATTCTAAATGTATATATATATATATATATATATATATATATATATATATATATATATATATATATATATATATATATATATATATATATATATATATATACACACACGTATATATATATATATATATATATATATATATATATATATATATATATATATATATATATATATATATATATATATATATATATATATATATATATATATATATATATATATATATATATATATATATATATATAAACCCAAGGCATATCAAAACACTGAGTAGAACTTATAATGAAAAGATATATTATTCTGGAAATTCCTGGATGAGAATACAGGTTCTGGAACTAAGCTGGCAGCCTTTCCTATAAAAACAATAATCCAGTAATGTTAGAGAAAATATTCAAATGATACACCATCTATTTTCCAGATAAAAATATATTTTTTGCAATGTAGCAGGAATAGTTAAAGATAACACCTGAGATTATTCAACACTCAAAACAGCCAAACTGAACGCTACCAAAGGTTGATTTATGACGAGGCCGATACATCATGTAAAGTCGGAAAATAAAATAAAAATTCCCAGTTCCAACACAGTTCAGTCCTAGATTCCCAAAACATAATATTTTCTAATATTTAAAAACCCACTATTAAAAGTAACCTTGCTTCATTTCGCATGGTTGTGTAAGTGAATACCCAAATATGTAACATCACCTGAATATTGTACTACCATACGAGTATTCCCACAGCCAACATTCATTTTGCCTTTATGGAACAGAAAATATATTGATGAAAAGAAAATCCGTCAACAAAATGGTATTTGATAATTGTGGTTTTTAGTATATATGCAAAGATATATATTTGACCATGTTGAGATTTACTTTATTTGCATCTTCTTTATAAAACTAAGGAAAACTAGGGCCTTTTATAAGTAGCGCATTGCTTCGTTTATTCATAATAGCTTCCAAGAAACAATAGACGATGTAAGTGGCAACAAATAAATCTAGCAGCATCACCATCGAGCCTTTGAAGGATGAAAAATTACATAACATCCTTGAAATAAGTACAGCTTCCTTTCGTTGAACCCGAGAATATGATTTGTCGAAATAAAAAACGATCAAATCTACTGAGTTTTGGGGAGAGGAATCCATGAGAATATCATGAAAGTAATGAGAACCACTCATCAGGTTCTCCCCCAAACTATGTTCTCGACGAACTCATTATATTCTTACAGCGAACTGCATATACTTGGAAGGGGAACGTTAAGCACAAGAATAAATTATTAAATGCACCGGGAAATATCTCTCCTTTCACATTCTTCTCCTTCCAAACATGAGGCAGGTGCCCTTTGTAATCCAATTCAGAACTATCGTTGTAGATGACTTTTTTCAGTATGCAAAACCTATTTACATCGTTGCTAACTTCAGCAAAATGTAGACATTTATTTATTTTGATATCAACTGATCTATTTTCTTTTAATAAAAATGGGGGAAGTTGTGTAAAATTTTGTATTTGAATAGGAGGAATTGAGTTTTTGAAACCTCAATTTTCTTATTCATATGATGAAATTGATGATGTATTTTGGTTTTGGTCATAATAGAGCGCTTGTAATTTCCCATATGATTTATTTCAATAGTTTAAGCTCTAGTTCATTGAAAGTAAATCTTCAATGCAGCACAAAATTGCACGCACACACAAACACCCCGACACACCTTTTGTGTGTGTATATATATATATATATATATATATATATATATATATATATATATATATATATATATATATATATATATATATATATATATATATATATATATATATATATATATAATACCTGCGTGCTCGCATAAGCATAGTGGGAATCTATATATAACGGCAAACGTTCATTTGTCCTTTCAAGAAAAAAGTAACATGAGAGACATGAACGCAACAAGAGTTGGCCCTGGAAACATGCAAAGTCTACGAGCAGCGATATTCCCTCCAGTCTCTCTTCTTATTTCCCACCGTTACCCTACATTAAGGGGTCGGTTGCCTGATGCATCCTCTCCAATCCCTTCTATCAAAGGCATGCTCTTCCACCAAACCTCTTCTCTCCATATCATCCCTCCAGTCTCGCTCATTCCTGCAAATCCTCCCGTTCAAGGCCCGGTCTCAGAAGAGGCTTCTTTTATCAGGCAGTGGAGTTTCCGGATGCCTTTCCTTTCCCTGAACAAGAATGTGATCCATAGGAAATAATATAAAGTAAAGGATGTTTGTTTTTGCTTGCA
>NC_090728.1:141786420-141798920 GCF_036898095.1 Palaemon carinicauda
ATAAAAGAAATTGGAACCTGACGCTAACAGCTGTCCGAGGATTTAACTGGCGAGACATCAGTCTCTTACCAGCGAGTTTTACCCAATTTCCCGGGCCACCACGTGACACAATTAGTAGTAATTCATTCAAATTACCCCTAATGAGTCAATATGGATAAATATCAACACAACATCGTGTTCAAATAGAAATAAATTTCTACCTCATACTTGGGATCGAATGCTAGCCTCATCTAATGAAAGGCCAGGTCGAAACCAACCATGTCACGAGAGCCCATAAAAGAAATTGGAACCTGACGCTAACAGCTGTCCGAGGATTTACCTGGCGAGACATCAGTCTCTTACCAGCGAGTTTTACCCAATTTCCCGGGCCACCACGTGACACAATTGGTAGTAATTCATTCAAATTACCCCTAATGAGTCAATATGGATAAATATCAACACAACATCGTGTTCAAATAGAAATAAATTTCTACCTCATACTTGGGATCGAACGCTAGCCCCATCTAATGAGAGGCCAGGTCGAAACCAACCATGTCACGAGAGCCCATAAAAGAAATTGGAACCTGACGCTAACAGCTGTCTGAGGATTTACCTGGCGAGACATCAGTCTCTTACACGAGTTTTACCCAATTTCCCGGGCCACCACGTGACACAATTGGTAGTAATTCATTCAAATTACCCTTAATGAGTCCTTATGGATAAATATCAACACAACATCGTGTTCAAATAGAAATAAATTTCTACCTCATACTTGGGATCGAACGCTAGCCCCATCTAATGAAAGGCCAGGTCGAAACCAACCATGTCACGAGAGCCCATAAAAGAAATTGGAACCTGACGCTAACAGCTGTCCGAGGATTTACCTGGCGAGACATCAGTCTCTTACCAACGAGGTTTACCCAATTTCCCGGGCCAACACGTGACACAATTGGTAGTAATTCATTCAAATTACCCCTAATGAGTCAATATGGATATATATCAACACAACATCGTTTTCAAATAGAAATAAATTTCTACCTCATGCTTGGGATCGAACGCTAGCCTCTTCTAATGAAAGGCCAGGTCGAAACCAACCATGTCACGATAGCCCATAAAAGAAATTGGAACCTGACGCTAACAGCTGTCCGAGTATTTACCTGGCGAGACATCAGTCTCTTACCAGCGAGTTTTACCCAATTTCCCGGGCCACCACATAACACAATTGGTAGTAAATCATTCAAATTACCCCTAATGAGTCAATATGGATAAATATCAACACAACATCGTGTTCAAATAGAAAAAAAATTCTACCTCATACTTGGGATCGAACGCTAGCCCCTTCTAATGAAAGGCCAGGTCGAAACCAACCAAGTCACGAGAGCCCATAAAAGAAATTGGAACCTGACGCTAACAGCTGTCCGAGGATTTACCTGGCGAGACATCAGTCTCTTACCAGCGAGTTTTACCCAATTTCCGGGGGCCCGGGAAATTGGGTAAAACTCGCTGGTAAGAGACTGATGTCTCGCCAGGTAAATCCTCGGACAGCTGTTAGCGTCAGGTTCCAATTACTTTTATGGGCTCTCGTAACATGGTTGGTTTCGACCTGGCCTTTCATTAGAAGGGGCTAGCGTTCGATCCCAAGTATGAGGTAGAAATTTATTTTATTTGAACACGATGCTTTGTTGATATTTATCCATATTGACTCATTAGGGGTAATTTGAATGAATTACTACCAATTGTGTCACGTGGTGGCCTGGGAAATTTGGTAAAACTCGCTGGTAAGAGACTGATGTCTCGCCAGGTAAATCCTCGGACAGCTGTTAGCGTCAGGTTCCAATTTCTTTTATGGGCTCTCGTGACATGATTGGTTTCGACCTGGCCTTTCATTAGAAGGGTCTAGCGTTCGATCCCAAGTATGAGGTAAAAATTTATTTCTATTTGAACACGATGTTGTGTTGATATTTATCCATATTGACTCATTAGGGGTAATTTGAATGAATTACTACCAATTGTGTCACGTGGTGGCACGGGAAATTGGGTAAAACTCGCTGGTAAGAGACTGATGTCTCGCCAGCTAAATCCTCGGACAGCTGTTAGCGTCAAGTTCCAATTTCTTTTATAGGCTCTCGTGGCATGGTTGGTTTCGACCTGGCCTTTCATTAGAAGGGGTAGCGTTCGATCCAAAGTATGAGGTAGAAATTTATTTCTATTTGAACACGATGTTGTGTTGATATTTATCCATATTGACTCATTAGGGGTAATTTGAATGAATTACTACCAATTGTGTCACGTGGTGGCCCGGGAAATTGGGTAAAACTCGCTGGTAAGAGACTGATGTCTCACCAGGTAAATCCTCGGACAGCTGTTAGCGTCAGGTTCCAATTTCTTTTATGGGCTTTCGTGACTTGGTTGGTTTTGACCTGGCCTTTCATTAGAAGGGGCTAGCGTTCGATCCCAAGTATGAGGTAGAAATTTATTTCTATTTGAACACGATGTTGTGTTGATATTTATCCATATTGACTCATTAGGGGTAATTTGAATGAATTACTACCAATTGTGTCACGTGGTGGCCCGGGAAATTGGGTAAAACTCGCTGGTAAGAGACTGATGTCTCGCCAGGTAAATCCTCAGACAGCTGTTAGCGTCTGGTTCCAATTTCTTTTATGGGCTCTCGTGACATGGTTGGTTTCGACCTGGCCTTTCATTAGAAGGGGCTAGTGTTCGATCCCAAGTATGAGGTAGAAATTTATTTCTATTTGAACACGATGTTGTGTTTATATTTATCCATATTGACTCATTAGGGGTAATTTGAATGAATTACTACCAATTGTGTCACGTGGTGGCCCGGGAAATTGGGTAAAACTCGCTGGTAACAGACTGATGTCTCGCCAGGTAAATCCTCGGACAGCTGTTAGCGTCAGGTTCAAATTTCTTTTATGGGCTCTCGTGACATGGTTGGTTTCGACCTGGCCTTTCATTAGAAGGGGCTAGCATTCGATCCCAAGTATGAGGTAGAAATTTATTTCTATTTGAACACGATGTTGTGTGTATATTTATCCATATTGACTCATTAGGGGTAATTTGAATGAATTACTACCAATTGTGTCACGTGGTGGCCCGGGAAATTGGGTAAAACTCGCTGGTAAGAGACTGATGTCTCGCCAGGTAAATCCTCGGACAGCTGTTAGCGCCAGGTTCCAATTTCTTTTATGGGCTCTCGTGACATGGTTTGTTTCGACCTGGCCTTTCATTAGAAGGGGCTAGCGTTCGATCCCAAGTAAGAGGTAGAAATTTATTTCTATTTGAACACGATGTTTTGTTTATATTTATCCATATTGACTCATTAGGGGTAATTTGAATGAATTACTACCAATTGTGTCACGTGGTGGCCCGGGAAATTGGGTAAAACTCGCTGATAAGAGACTGATGTCTCGCCAGGTAAATCCTCGGACAGCTGTTAGCGTCATGTTCCAATTTCTTTTATGGGCTCTCGTGACATGATTGGTTTCGACCTGGCCTTTCATTAGAAGGGGCTAGCGTTCGATCCCAAGTATGAGGTAGAAATTTATTTCTATTTGAACACGATGTTGTGTTGATATTTATCCATATTGACTCATTAGGGGTAATTTGAATGAATTACTACCAATTGTGTCACGTGGTGGCCCGGGAAATTGGGTAAAACTCGCTGGTAAGAGACTGATGTCTCGCCAGGTAAATTCTCGGACAGCTGTTAGCGTCAGGTTCCAATTTCTTTTATGGTCTCTCGTGACTTGGTTGGTTTCGACCTGGCCTTTCATTAGAAGGGGCTAGCGTTCGATCCCAAGTATGAGGTAGAAATTTATTTCTATTTGAACACGATGTTGTGTTGATATTTATCCATATGGACTCATTAGGGGTAATTTGAATGAATTACTACCAATTGTGTCACGTGGTGGCCCGGGAAATTGGGTAAAACTCGCTGGTAAGAGACTGATGTCTCGCCAGGTAAATCCTCGGACAGCTGTTAGCGTCAGGTTCCAATTTCTTTTATGGGCTCTCGTGACATGATTGGTTTCGACATGGCCTTTCATTAGAAGGGGCTAGCGTTCGATCCCAAGTATGAGGTAAAAATTTATTTCTATTTGAACACGATGTTGTGTTGATATTTATCAATATTGACTCATTACGGGTAATTTGAATGAATTACTACCAATTGTGTCACGTGGTGGCCCGGGAAATTGGGTAAAACTCGCTGGTAAGAGACTGATGTCTCGCCAGGTAAATCCTCGGACAGCTGTTAGCGTCAGGTTCCAAATTCTTTTATGGGCTCTCGTGACATGGTTGGTTTCGACCTGGCCTTTCATTAGAAGGGGCTAGCGTTCGATCCCAAGTATGAGGTAGAAATTTATTTCTATTTGAACACGATGTTGTGTTGATATTTATCCATATTGACTCATTGGGGGTAATTTGAATGAATTACCACCAATTGTGTCACGTGGTGGCCCGGGAAATTGGGTAAAACTCGCTGGTAAGAGACTGATGTCTCGCCAGGTAAATTCTCGGACAGCTGTTAGCGTCAGGTTCCAATTTCTTTTATGGTCTCTCGTGACTTGGTTGGTTTCGACCTGGCCTTTCATTAGAAGGGGCTAGCGTTCGATCCCAAGTATGAGGTAGAAATTTATTTCTATTTGAACACGATGTTGTGTTGATATTTATCCATATGGACTCATTAGGGGTAATTTGAATGAATTACTACCAATTGTGTCACGTGGTGGCCCGGGAAATTGGGTAAAACTCGCTGGTAAGAGACTGATGTCTCGCCAGGTAAATCCTCGGACAGCTGTTAGCGTCAGGTTCCAATTTCTTTTATGGGCTCTCGTGACATGATTGGTTTCGACATGGCCTTTCATTAGAAGGGGCTAGCGTTCGATCCCAAGTATGAGGTAAAAATTTATTTCTATTTGAACACGATGTTGTGTTGATATTTATCAATATTGACTCATTAGGGGTAATTTGAATGAATTACTACCAATTGTGTCACGTGGTGGCCCGGGAAATTGGGTAAAACTCGCTGGTAAGAGACTGATGTCTCGCCAGGTAAATCCTCGGACAGCTGTTAGCGTCAGGTTCCAAATTCTTTTATGGGCTCTCGTGACATGGTTGGTTTCGACCTGGCCTTTCATTAGAAGGGGCTAGCGTTCGATCCCAAGTATGAGGTAGAAATTTATTTCTATTTGAACACGATGTTGTGTTGATATTTATCCATATTGACTCATTGGGGGTAATTTGAATGAATTACCACCAATTGTGTCACGTGGTGGCCCGGGAAATTGTGTAAAACTTTCTGGTAAGAGACTGATGTCTCGCCAGGTAAATCCTCGGACAGCTGTTAGCGTCAGGTTCCAATTTCTTTTATGGGCTCTCGTGACATGGTTGGTTTCGACCTTTCTTTTCATTAGAAGGGGCTAGCGTTCGATCCCAAGTATGAGGTAGAAATTTATTTCTATTTGAACACGATGTTGTGTTGATATTTATCCATATTGACTCATTAGGGGTAATTTGAATGAATTACTACCAATTGTGTCACGTGGTGGCCCGGGAAATTGGGTAAAACTCGCTGGTAAGAGACTGATGTCTCGCCAGGTAAATTCTCGGACAGCTGTTAGCGTCAGGTTCCAATTTCTTTTATGGTCTCTCGTGACTTGGTTGGTTTCGACCTGGCCTTTCATTAGAAGGGGCTAGCGTTCGATCCCAAGTATGAGGTAGAAATTTATTTCTATTTGAACACGATGTTGTGTTGATATTTATCCATATGGACTCATTAGGGGTAATTTGAATGAATTACTACCAATTGTGTCACGTGGTGGCCCGGGAAATTGGGTAAAACTCGCTGGTAAGAGACTGATGTCTCGCCAGGTAAATCCTCGGACAGCTGTTAGCGTCAGGTTCCAATTTCTTTTATGGGCTCTCGTGACATGATTGGTTTCGACATGGCCTTTCATTAGAAGGGGCTAGCGTTCGATCCCAAGTATGAGGTAAAAATTTATTTCTATTTGAACACGATGTTGTGTTGATATTTATCAATATTGACTCATTAGGGGTAATTTGAATGAATTACTACCAATTGTGTCACGTGGTGGCCCGGGAAATTGGGTAAAACTCGCTGGTAAGAGACTGATGTCTCGCCAGGTAAATCCTCGGACAGCTGTTAGCGTCAGGTTCCAAATTCTTTTATGGGCTCTCGTGACATGGTTGGTTTCGACCTGGCCTTTCATTAGAAGGGGCTAGCGTTCGATCCCAAGTATGAGGTAGAAATTTATTTCTATTTGAACACGATGTTGTGTTGATATTTATCCATATTGACTCATTGGGGGTAATTTGAATGAATTACCACCAATTGTGTCACGTGGTGGCCCGGGAAATTGTGTAAAACTTTCTGGTAAGAGACTGATGTCTCGCCAGGTAAATCCTCGGACAGCTGTTAGCGTCAGGTTCCAATTTCTTTTATGGGCTCTCGTGACATGGTTGGTTTCGACCTTTCTTTTCATTAGAAGGGGCTAGCGTTCGATCCCAAGTATGAGGTAGAAATTTATTTCTATTTGAACACGATGTTGTGTTGATATTTATCCATATTGACTCATTAGGGGTAATTTGAATGAATTACTACCAATTGTGTCACGTGGTGGCCCGGGAAATTGGGTAAAACTCGCTGGTAAGAGACTGATGTCTCGCCAGGTAAATCCTCGGACAGCTGTTAGCGTCAGGTTCCAATTTCTTTTATGGGCTCTCGTGACATGGTTGGTTTCGACCTGGCCTTTCATTAGAAGGGGCTAGCGTTCGATCCCAAGCATGAGGTAGAAATTTATATATATATATATATATATATATATATATATATATATATATATATATATATGTATATATATATATATATATATATATATATATATATATATATATATATATATATACATATATATATATATATATATATATATATATATATATATATATATATATATATATATATATATATATATATATACATTTGTGTGTGTGCGTGTTTGTCTGTATGTGTGTACTTCGAGTGTATTTACTCCCGAGAATAGATAACATATAAATCACTAACACATGAATGCTTCAACAACTGAATAATAACTTGCCCAAAGAATTACTGATTTCCTGGACACAGATGAAACAAAGATAAGCATTTCATCAAAATATGTAAATTAATGAGAGCAACACCTCGTTGTAATTGCTCTTTCTGACCAAAAATTATCTGCTTAAATTACGTTTAAATGTAATGGAAAATTTCATCGTCTATGCAGGACAACTCTCTGATTAGCACAGTTCAAGTGAATGAGACCAGAATAAATTAAATTATTTGTGAGAAATATTCGGGACTGGAATGAATAAGAACATAAAGATGTCTAATATGGAAGATGTCTGATGGATATTGACGATCTCATTAGTCTTATAAGGAAGAGATGATTGCCCGAGGAATTTCTTTGAGAGAGAGAGAGAGAGAGAGAGAGAGAGAGAGAGAGAGAGAGAGAGAGAGAGAGAGAGAGAAAGAGAGCTGTAGGCAAACGAAGGCTTCCTATCAAAGAGTTATAATAAATAATATTGATATCTGGGTTACACAATTGATGTGTTATGAATCTCTTGGGATATGATAACGCATACTGATGTTAAAAGTAATTTTATTTCAATAATAGAAACCTAAGGTGGTGGATAAGGGATGTGATATGAAGTTGTTTATGTGGTTCAAAAAGTTTCTCATTTATTTATTGATAATAACTTTCGAAAAATCTTCCAAATTAATGTAATAAGCACACAATTACATATTTTGAGAATATTCAACATTTTCCTATTTCAGTAAATATTTTTGATTGATCTGATGAAACGAAATAATTCAGAATGCAATAAAAAGCTTGGAAGCACACAGTTACACAAAAACATATATCATCATCATCAGACGTTACTAGTCCACTGCAGAACAAAGGTCATAGACATTTCGTTCCACTTGTGTCTGTTTATGGTCTATCTATGTCAGTCCACACCCGTAAACTTTCTTTTCGTCAATCCATCGTCTTATCTACTGATATTACGCTGCTTCCTAAATCATATAAGAAATTATGAGAGAGTAATGGATCCATTATTTGATTAGTTTGTGAGGAAAGTGAGTTACGTTCTTGCGTCTTTTTACGTTTTTCCATCTCTCTCTCTCTCTCTCTCTCTCTCTCTCTCTCTCTCTCTCTCTCTCTCTCTCTCTCTCTCTCTCTCTCTCCATTTATCTCGCTTCTCTTTCCCGTGTGGTGAACCATTTGACTGTAATGGCCACAATCCCTCCTGTGATTACCCAAAAGTTTTTGAGCCACCAATTGGCCTTCAAAGTGCATGTTGCAATTTCAAGATAAGATTAAAATAAATTTATGTTTGAGTCTTTGAAATAATCATTTATTTCCTCTTTTCACGGCAGTAGTTAGAATTGTCGGGTTTAAATCATAAGTAATCTGAATTGTAAGTTTAGAATTATCTATAACTTTTAATTTTATTTTTTATTTTTTATTACATCATACCAATTATCGATGAACCCTCGAGAATGTATCTTAACTATATACTTAATTTTTTTTTTTAAATCATCTATATTAAACAAAAATTTTTTTTATAATTCTGGGTATACGGCTAGACGAGGCTTCCCATCTTAGCGGAGTGGCAAAACTTAAAATCCTCAGAAAAAAAAAAAAAACATTTATCTTTGTTCTTATCAGCTCTAGATTGATTGATTGATTGATTTAGAGTTTCTGGCATCCTGACATTCAGCTCTAGATGTCATCCCAAGAAAAATAGCAGAAAAAAAGTTTTGCTTTGCACTGTTAGCCATTATAACCTGCATTCACATTTCTTGATTAAAAAGAGTCAACTGACTTCGAAGGCTTGGCAAGACTTTAAAATTAATGGAAACCTCGACGTCCCTCATTAGAAATTTGGTCAGAAACTTTCAACTGTGGGGAAACCAACAGAGTTGTCTCATCTCGAAATTTCTTGATGACAAAGTGACTGACTTGCAGAATGAGACACCTTATACAACCATGTTTTATATTAGGCAAGAAAATCTAAATTATCTATTTCAGAATTGTGGTAGACTATTAGTAACGTCCCTTCCTCGTGATCTGCTGGACTGGGGTTCGAGACCCGCTCAAGCTCAAAAGTCTTTTGGAGTGTCTGCAACCTCACTAGCCTTGCAATCTAAGGAAGGGCGGGATTTGGGGAGCCTATGGGTCTACCCGCAGAGTCACCATCAGCCATTGCTTGGCCCTCCCTGGTTCTAGCTTGGGTGAAGAGGGGGCATGGGCGCTGATCATATGTATATCCTTTGCCCCTGCCATTCATGAGTGACCTTTAAAACCTTTAAAAAACTATCATGAAAATATTCTCGCAAACGGGTGCTTTTAAAATACATATAAAGAGATATAAAAAAAACATACAGTTTATCAAGAATTTCCTTTCAGCTTATGCATAAAAATTGCAAGTACATAAATATAAAATATTTCTACATAATTTTTGCTTAAAATGCTCTAATACCAGTTATGAATAAATAAACTGCAAATATCTATCCCCACACAGAGACAGACATATATATGCACACATATTACCCTAAATTACATGAATATAAGAATATATATATATATATATATATATATATATATATATATATATATATATATATATATAAACACACACACATATATATATATATATATATATATATATATATATATATATATATATATATATATATATATATATATATATATATGTACATATATAAATGTATATATATTTATACGTATATATATATATATATATATATATATATAAATTTATACATATATATTATATATATATATATACTGTATATATATATATATATATATATATATATATATATATATATATATATATATATATATGTGTGTGTGTGTGTGTGTGTGTGTGTGTGTGTGTGTAGAAATCACGAAAGCTGACACGTGATGAATATAAAATGTATTATAGCCACGAAAGGAAAAATGAAAAAGACTTGATTGGAGTTAGTACTTTCATCCACTCAGGACATTATCAAACTCAGCAATGAGAATACATATTGTTGTTGTTGTTGGTGTATTAAAGCCAACACTTCTTGTTGGCACGGGCCTTTCTATTGTTCGGCCCGTAGGTGATCAAACGCAAAATAGTAGGTACTAAGTTAAAAGA
This sequence comes from Palaemon carinicauda, assembly GCF_036898095.1. Classification (NCBI taxonomy): domain Eukaryota; kingdom Metazoa; phylum Arthropoda; class Malacostraca; order Decapoda; family Palaemonidae; genus Palaemon; species Palaemon carinicauda. The sequence goes on from NC_090728.1 coordinate 141,796,636, forward strand.
TTGCCCAGCCTTACTGCTGGACACGGGCTTTTGCGTAGCAGCCCGTAGTATTTATTGCCCTAAGTAGGCAATAGTGTCACAGCAGTACCAGTCTCTCATGTCTGGATTTGCAGCCGCTCAGCTCCTTGAGCGTAGCTGCAGGTGCGACCGCTCAGCCCCTTGAGCATAGTCGCCAGGTTGGCAAAGATAGGTCTTGCAACTGCTCAGCCCCTTGAGCGTGGTTGCCAGTGTGGTCACTCAGCACCAAGAGCATGACCTTGCGGACCAAGAAGCAGGACCACTTGGAGCCGAAATGAAAGGTTTCAGTAGTAGGTAAAAGTGTTGATAGCAGTAAGTCCCAGTAAGTAGGAGTGACTGGGAGAGGAGGGAAGAATTCGAGTAGTAGGAAAAAGTGGCAGATTTAAGCATAGATGCCTATCTCTGCACCGGGGAGGGTGAAACTAAGGGACTGAGGAGGGAATGAATTACAGAGGAGGGAGTCTTAGCAAGGGAGCAGACTTTGACTAGTAGTTGCAGTACTAGGGGGATCAAGGTATCCACTGGTAGGGCCTCTGCCAGGGATAAGATGGCAGATATTGCTGGGGGTTGGGGAGGAGATTGAACAGCGCTGGAGGTTGGCTCTTCAGCTGGGCTAGCGACAGCGCTAGGTTCTTGGTCCGTGGCTGCAGTAGAGGCTCCTGGAGGGGGAGTCTCGGATTGTCGCCGGGGAGGCCTGGTTCGCTGAATCCGCTGGGGTTTCGGTGTCTGCCTTGGTGCAGCCTCCGGTTTGTTAGGTGTCTGCCTTGGTGCAGCCTCAGGTTTGGTCGGTGGGGCTGCCAGTGGGGTTGGTAGCCTCTTCAAGAATTCAGGACATTTCTTGTTCCATGCATGATGGGGTCCCGCACAATTGGGACATTTTGCCTGGGTTTTTGTCCCATTTCGATGTGCGTCAATGCAGTCCTGTGTGGGATGGCGGTGGCTGCAGACTCCGCATATTGTAGGGTTCCTGCACTCTTCTTTATGGTGCCCATAGCGCTGGCAGTTGTAACAGCGCAGTGGTTCTCGCTTTGGACTTCTGATGGGAAACTTTCCCCAGAGGCCCAAATCCAGTGCCTTAGGGACTTGCCCAATAAAGGTGACTGTTACTTCGTTGGTGGGAAGTTTGCGGTGGCCAAGCTTCCTCTTGGCTTTTGCAACATTGCTGCAGTCGGTGACGAATGACAGTGGCATGTTGACAGGAAACCGATAGATCACTGCCTGTCTGAGTCTCTTCTCGGGGTCCAGGAGGGTCAGGGAGGTTTCCTGTTGGAGGATGTTGACGCTGGCAAGGTCCTTCGGGGATATAATTAAATCCCCTTTTAGGTTGGCCCTGGCTGTGATCTTGATAACAGGGTTGGCGGTGGCAATAGCAGCAACTGCTGCATATGACGGTGAGCCTTCTACAGCTGCCATCTTGAATTTGACAAGCTGTTTGGGTTGGCTGACAGGTGGTTGTGGTTCCTGAGTAGGTTCCTCAGTAGCGGCCAAGTTTAGGTCTAAGCTTGGGTCGTTCTCAGTGATTGCCCGAGCCTCCATTAGGAGCTGTGAGAGGCATGGTGTGCAGTTGCAATCCTCTGGGTGCATTTTTGCTAGTTGCGGTGGTTGATTGTCCTCAGTCAGGTCTAGAGCCATGGCTGAATCGTTGGTCTCAGGTTCCGGAGTTGCGGTGAGTGGAGCGTCCTCTGCTTCCATTTTTTCAGGTGTCTTCTGGACAGGTGGTGCCGGAGATGGGGTGGGTGGCTCCGGGATAGGTGGGTCTTCGGAGTCCATAGCTGGTTTGGCATGAGTGGGGGAGCTGTGGCCTACAGTGTTGCTCCAGATAGCATACACGCATGACTGGCAGTCACAGTCCCGTTCAAAGGGGAGAGAGTTACTGCAACTGGGTGCAGAGACTTTCTCTTTATACCGTGCTTGCACCCGGTATTTTCTCTGGAAGACATCTGGATAAGGTGGCTGTGGAGGGTAGGATGGTATATCCATGTATCCTGGCCTGTGCTTCCTTTGTAGGAGGTGGTAGATACTCTCGAGTACCAGGCTGTAGCATTGAAAGCAACTACATGTCTTCCTGTGAGAGAGCACCGTTGGGTCCCTAACTTTGAACCCTATGTAGTCTACTAGCTGCTGCCTGTAGTTCTGGTACCTTAGGCAGCGATTACACTTGCATTGTTGAGCCCCATTCTTGCAGGGATTGATCCAGGATGGGTATAAGCTCCTTCTATAAGTACGGAGACTGTCATGACCGTCATCAGCCATACTGGATGGTAATT
>NC_090728.1:141806420-141808920 GCF_036898095.1 Palaemon carinicauda
CTTATGGATACCTAGATGAAGAATAAATGTCTTAGAAGCAGACGAGTATAATTACTTTGCCTTGCACATAATGAAGAAATAAATATATGCAAAGCGTGACCTTATAGTATTTGTATAATTCAAGATGTATATATACCATAGAGATGATTATGGCGAACTTATTATCCTTTTTCGATACCTTCTGTTGCTCGGAGAATAAAGCAACATAAAAAAGGACGATTGTCTATTTGTATTTGAATTGTATTAATTAAAGATGGTTGTATATTTTTGAAGCCTCACACCATTTAAAGCAAGACAGAATAGCGAGTGAATTTATGAAATACTTAAAAAACACCAAGTGACAGAGCCATCTGGTTTAAGTAAAGGAGGAACTGTTGCGTCTACACCAAAGAGTGCAGATTTAAGGGTAGTCCACCACTTATGTTCTGGGTTGTACCCGAAAGGGTTTCTTTTATGGTTAGATTGTATTCATTTTCAGTTGAAGCATAAACTCTCTGAGTAAAAGTTCTAAGCTGAGTATTGTTATTCCAAATCAAATGTGATCTGTTACCCTTCCAAAGATGATAGGCCTCCTGCTTCTCCAAATAAGCACGTCTACAACCCTCATTGAGCCAGGGTTTGTCTTTCACTCGGTACCTTAGCACACGAAAAGGGATACACTTATCAATTATGTTGACTATTTTTTTTTTTCAAAGGAACAACAGGCTTAACACTACTATACAATTGTGACCATCTAAAACCCAAAAGATCACTCAAAACGCCAGTCCAATCTGATTGAGATTTCATAAAAATCTTACATGAATATAATACATCCGGGACAGGCTTCTCAGTCTTCACTACAAATGAAATCAAGGCATGATCAGATGTCCCACTCGGAGAACCAACCTTACTTGTTATAACACCAGGGGAGTCCGTGCAAGACGACAATCGAAGATAAAATCATCCCTGTCTGGATTTCGGTAGATCGAATACAAATAGAAGTTGTTATGCTTACCACTAACTTTTATTACCTGCATCTCATGATATCTACTTTCAAAGCAGGCATTATGAGACGCAGGGTACTCAATACTAATATACACCGTCATTCACTTTGCCCTAGGAATGGCATCCCTTTTTAAAATTATATATACACACACACACACACACACACATATATATATATATATATATATATATATATATATATATATATATATATATATATATATATATGTATATATATATATATATATATATATATATATATATATATATCTACAGTATATATATATATATATATATATATATATATATATATATATATAGGCTACGTGTGTGTTTTAGTTTCTCTGTACATATGTACGTACACACACGCACACACACACACACATATATATATATATATATATATATATATATATATATATATATATATATATATATATATATATATATATACATATTTATATATATATAATATATATATATATATATATATATATATATATTCATATATATATATATATATATATATATATATATATATATATATATATATGTTTGTTTGTATATCTATAGAATAAGGGAAAATATGCATTTGAATGAATGACAAAATGAGAAGCTCCCTGCCCTTTGCTACCTAAGTTTGAGAGCAAGAAAAGCTGTAAAATGAAGTTAGGAGCCAATTTCCAGGTTACTATTACTTAATTCGCAAACACCAAAGGAAAACTATGTAAACTTAGTTAAAATATCTAAGTGAATTATACTTCAGAAATACGTATGAAAGCAGGATGTATAGCTATTTATTTCTCATTGACATAGTGCAGTGATGTTGCAAATAAAGAATTAGTGTATGATTACAAAATAAACACTCTTTCTTGAGGGAAGACTAATAATATCAATATTGCATTTGATTATATAGAAAAAGAAAAAACCTATTACATCTAGCTATGTGACAATTATATGCATAAATAAATAGAATTTTTTTTTTAATTATATATATATATATATATATATATATATATATATATATATATATATATATATATATATATATACATATATATATATACATATATATATACATATATATATATATATATATATATATATATATATATATATATATATATATATATATATATATATATATATATATATATATATACAAAGATTTACCTTATTGCCTTATTGCCTTATTCTATGTTTGGGTTCCCCCAGGGCCCTCAGTGTGAGGCACCTCGTATATCCATCAGAGAGTTGCTAATGCATCTTCCGGTGTATTTTGCATCTTCCAGTTTTGGATGGTCTGGGATGCATTTTAGGTATTTATCGAGCTTATTCTTAAACACATCTACGCTCACTCCTGATATGTTTCTTAGATGAGCAGGCAGCGCATTAAATAGTCGCTGCATTATCGATGCTGGTGCGTAGTGGATTAATGTCCTGTGCGCCTTCCTTAGTTTTCCTGGTATAGTTTTTGCCACTATTAATCTACCTCGGCTTGTTCTTTCTGATATTT
>NC_090728.1:141818920-141823920 GCF_036898095.1 Palaemon carinicauda
ACCCATGCACCGTTTCAGTCAGGCTGCCTTACCTTAGGTTAGGGAGTGTCCTCCCTTCCTTAGTGGCCGCTCTGGTACAGAACCCCTTTCATGGAAGACTCTTCTCTTCTCCCCTCCCCACCTATCTCTTGTATAGCCTAGCCTATACTTAGGTTAGTCTATACCCATCTGTCCCCTGTCCTACAACTCCTCCTTAGGGTGGAGTGATAGGGCTACCTGGAGCTTCTGCGTACAGTCCGCTCTGGTACATATACCCTTCATAGTGTCCTATGGGGTTAGCCACTGGATGTGTTCTGTATACAGGGGTCTCCCCCTCTTTGGGTGTTCCCTAGCCCTCCCTTGGGCTACCCTAGCTCCCGGTCCTCTGCGGCCCCTGCTTCTGGGTGATAGAACCAGCCTCTATCATGGGTACACCCTCTCAGGGGGGGATGTCTGGGAGTCCATGACTGGACTCCTTACATCCCTCCCCCTGTCTCTTTCACTATCCGGGTGCCGGTCCCTTGCCGCCTCCACTGTCGGTGATACCCACCTCCTACCTTGGTGACTCCTTCCATACCCCCATGGCCGCCAGTCCTCCGTGTGCCGGGGGACTGCCGCCTGCCGCCGGCTTCCAGCCGATGGCTCTTCACCTCCCTCATAGCTTGACCGTCCGCCCGCCGGCCGGCCACCGGAGTGCCGGCATCCACTGCCGCCAACCCGGTTCTGCCATAACTATCCTTGATCCTGTCACCACTCTCGCATCCTCCGGCTGCCGGAGCCGCCGCTCCCTCTACCGGCGCGCCGCCGCTGTTCCGGCGGCCGCCACCCTGGTATTACTCTTGACTTATACTGTCTGTACTAATGCCAGAAACTCTGCTGGAGCGGCCTCCGGCGTGCCGGAGGTCTGCCGGACCCCCCCGGAGGCGTCAAGACGACTTGCAACCCCTTCTACTAGCTATCACCTCATACTGATAGCCCTACACTGCAACCAGATGGCCTGTTTACGTTAGTGGATCAGTACCTTGATACTGTTCTATTAGTAATCATGCTGTCCTTTTGCATTCTTCAGATTTCCAGCATGCTGCGTGTATCTTAGCGCGGCTGGTTGCCGGAAGCAGTTACCCTCGGGGATCCTTTAGCCCCCTAATTTGGGACTGAGTGACCTCAGTCCCAAACTTATCCTTGGTAATTTCCATGGAATTCCATTACCCTACGGATTCTGCGGGAATTCTATCCTGTGCCTTCGGCCACCTCGGATTATCCAAGGATGAAGCTTGCGGTAGCCAGCTGGGCGAGATGCATGGAGTATGTTTCTTTACTCTCTCAATCCTCTGTGCATCACACCCTTTATCAAGTTAAAATTAATGATTAATATTAACTTAGCTTAAGAGCCATTCTTATGACTCCCCCCATACTCATTTTCTCTTTCTTCCACAGGAGGAGCAGATGAAGTGTGACTTCGACTTCTGCGCTGTGAAACGCCCGCACTTCTACGGGCATACGGCTTGCAGGACTCACGCCCCTTGTGCTAACAAGAAAGGGGATTTGAAATTCTGGGACCCACTGAATTGTACGGTCTGCCAGGCTCACCTAGTTGATGCCTTCCATAACCCTCCCTCAGCGGAGGTCAGGGACACTTCTCGGGAGAAGCTACGCAAGTGGGTGCGTGGCTTCCAGAAGAATGCCACCGGACCGTACCTGGCCACTGAAGAATTGAGGTCACTTCTGTTCCCTAAGGCCTCCCCTGATTCTGTGGTACCCAAGGATTCAATCCCCACTGTCCAAATTACAGTGGAACCTGATGTAGTCATGGCCCAGTCCATGCACGAGTGCCGCCTGGATTCCGAAGATGATGAACACATGTCGGATGTCTCGGAGGACACGGAGAAGACCCTTATGGCTCAAGGGGCTGAAGATGATGAAGACCTGGTGGAATACGCCGAGTCGGAGCAAGAGGTCGCTCCTCCTTCCATCACCGCCCCTACTCCTACACCGACGGAAGTGTCTCTCCCGTCTACCTCCACTACCCCGGAACCCTTGCCATCCATCCAAGAGATGCTCCGGATGATTAAAGCCATCATGGACGACAGGCTGAAGGAGAATCAGGAGTTCATCAGGTCTATGATAGGATCCAAAGAACCGAAGAAGATCTCGGTTAAGGATCTCCCCGCTTGCTCACATGCCAACCCATGGAGGTATGCTGAGCATATGGTTATAGCGACCGGCAGGATCTTCGTCAGTGACAAGATCGGCACGGTCCCCCTGGAAGACGTGGAGTTCTTCCCAAATTTCGAGGCCTACCCGGACTGTTACGTCCGACTTCGCTCTGAACCTGCCTCTAAAGAAGAGACCAAACCGAAAGAGGAGATAGTGTTCGATCTCGCGAAGGCCCAGGCTATGCTAGCCAACACGTTTAAAAGTATGGGTTTTACCTGCTCTAAGCTTCCGGCCCTGAGCAAGAAGCACCCTACCTACGTTGCACCTGAGAATGCAGTCCTTCCATTCATGGAAAAGGCCTTCGCTGTGTGCCTCAAGGCTGTGGAAGAGGGAAAAGCCTGCCCTGCACTGGAGGAGTGCAGACCCTTCTCCATAGTCACTCCCCCCGACGCTCGACACTGGAAGGACATCCAGCATACTTTCGTGGTGGGAAAGCTAGATCCTGACGTCGCCGGACGTCAGTTTAATGAAGACCTCCCGAAACTCAACAATCACCTCCTTCGTCGGGAACAAGATACGAAGGAGAGGCTCGCAGCATCCATGTCCCACCAGGTCCAACTGGACATCATGGCCTGTGACACCAGAGTACCAGACCACTACATGGTACGTGCCAAATCCCACATGGCAACCCTGGTGAAGGACATGTACCACTTCATGAAGGCTCGGAGAGCCTGTCGTGAATTCGTGTTCGCAGGTGCCACTGTGAAACATGAACCCCGGAGGCTGATTTCCTCTAACATCTGGGGCAAACACCTCTTTCCTTCTGACCTTGTGAAGGAAATCATCGACAAAGCCGCCACGGAGAATAGGAACCTTCTCCACAAGTGGGGCATGTCAAAAAAGAGGAAATCCTCTCAGGACGACGGACCTCAACCTAAGAGGAAATCTTCCAAACAGAAACCCCAGCAACGTCAACCAAGACGTCAGTTTCCGGGACCCACTACCTCCCAAGTGGCAGCTCAGCCACAGCAGACCTTTCAGCTGGTCACCCAATCGGTCTTGTCACAGTCACCGGTTTTCACCCCTGCTTTCGAGCAACAGAGGACTACCTTTCGTCCCAAAGGTAGAAGCTCAAGCAGAGGTGCAGGCAGAGACGCGTCTCGCCGTCCCTCCAGAGGCAGAGGAGGAAAGGGAGCTAGCGGCCGAGGCAGCAAGCCCTCGGGACACCAGAAGCAATGAAGTGCTTCCGGTGGGAGAAAGACTCCGCCAATTCCAGGATCGTTGGACCTTCGATCCCTGGGCACACAGCATCGTCAAGAAGGGTCTAGGCTGGAGTTGGACTCAACCACCCCCAACATTCCAGCAATTCTTCCAACAATCAACCCCCCTTCTGGAAGAATATGTCCTAGATCTCTTGAACAAGAAGGTGATAAGGAAGGTAAAGTCCACCAGGTTCCAAGGGAGACTGTTTTGTGTCCCCAAGAAAGACTCCGACAAACTCAGAGTCATTCTGGACTTATCCCCCCTCAACAAGTTCATAGCGAACGACAAGTTCAAGATGCTGACTCTTCAACAGATAAGGACCCTTCTGCCTCGAGGTTCTTACACGGTCTCCATAGACCTGGCGGATGCCTACTGGCACATTCCGATGAACCATCACGCTTCCTCCTACCTAGGATTTCGACTCCAAAGGAAAAGCTACGCCTTCAGGGCCATGCCCTTCGGCCTCAATGTGGCCCCTCGGATCTTCACAAAGCTGGCGGACGCCATAGTACAACAGCTCCGCCTCCGAGACGTCCAGGTGATGGCCTACCTCGACGATTGGCTAGTTTGGGCTCCATCGCCCGAGGATTGTGTAAAATCCTGCAGCAAAGTCACCCAGTACCTAGAACACCTGGGATTCAAGATAAACGCGAAGAAATCTCGCCTCTCTCCAGCTCAGAAGTTCCAATGGTTAGGAATCCATTGGAACCTTCAGTCACACCGCCTTTCCATTCCCCAGAAGAAAAGGAAGGAAATAGCAGGGTCTGTCAAGCGACTACTGAAATCTAAGCGGATCTCAAGACGCCAGCAGGAACGAGTTCTAGGCTCTCTACAGTTCGCCTCAGTAACAAACCCAGTGCTTCGTGCACAGCTAAAGGATGCCGCGGGAGTCTGGAGACGTTCTGCATCCATCGCTCGAAGAGACCTCAAGAGACGGCTCCCAAACAGACTTCGACTTCTCCTCAAGCCGTGGTCGGAAGCAAAGGCCCTGAAAAGGTCCATTCCTCTTCAAAACCCACCTCCATCACTCAACATCCACACGGACGCTTCGCTGGAGGGTTGGGGAGGTCACTCCCACCAAAAACAGGCTCAAGGCACATGGTCTCCCCTGTTCAAGACGTTCCACATCAACATCTTGGAGGCCATGGAGGTCCTTCTAACTCTGAAGAAACTCTCCCCGCCTCCCTCGATCCATATTCGTCTAACCCTAGACACCTCGGTGGTAGTTCGATGTCTCAATCGCCAAGGCTCAAGATCGCCCCAGATAAATCAGGTGCTTCTCCCAATCTTCCGTCTGGCAGAGAAGAAGAAATGGCACCTGTCTGCAGTTCACCTACAAGGATTCCGCAACGTGACAGCGGACGCTCTATCTCGGACAAACCCGATAGAGTCGGAATGGTCTCTAGACGCAAGATCATTCTCCTTCATCTCCCACCAAGTCCCAGAACTTCAGATAGATCTCTTCGCAACGAGCGACAACAATCAACTTCCTCGGTACGTGGCCCCATACGAGGACCCCAAGGCAGAAGCAGTGGATGCCATGTCACTGGACTGGAACAGATGGTCCAAGATCTACCTGTTCCCACCCACCAACCTTCTGC
>NC_090728.1:141828920-141848920 GCF_036898095.1 Palaemon carinicauda
CACATCCAGCAATTCCTAAATAAATTTACTATAATAACCCAGCGCTGCATTATTTTTAAGATGAACTTTCCGGTGTATATACTTTCATAATTGAATCATAACTTTTGTTATTAAACTTTCTTTCTGCCTTGAACTCCTAAAGTATTAAACATTTCTTTTTTGCTAGGATTTCCCTAAACTATATATATATATATATATATATATATATATATATATATATATATATATATATATATATATATATATATATATATATATACATATATATATATATATATATATATATATATATATATATATATATATATATATATATATATACCAAGGCACTTCCCCCATTTTTGGGGGGTACCCGACATCAAACAAAACAAATGAAACAAAAAAGGGACCTCTCCTCTCTACGTTCCTCCCAGCCTGACAAGGGACTCAACCGAGTTCGGCTGGTACTGCTAGGGTGACACAGCCCACCCTCCCCCGTTTCCACCAAAGATGGAGCTTCTTAACATTGAATCCCCTACTGCTGCTACCTCCGCGGTCATCCAAGGGACCGGAGGAAGCAGCAGGGCCTACCGGAACTGTGGCACAATCGCTAGCCATTCATTCCTGTTTCTAGCACGCTCTCTAGCCTCTCTCACATCTATCCTCCTATAACCCAGAGCTTTCTTTACTCCATCCATCCACCCAAACCTTGGCCTTCCTCTTGTACTTCTCCCATCAACTCTTGCTTTCATCACCTTCTTTAGTACACAACCATTTTCCATTCTCTCAACATGGCCAAACCACCTCAACACATTCATATCCACTCTAGCTGCTAACACACCCTTACTACTTCGTTCCTGACCCTATCTACTCGAGATGCACCAGCCATACTCCTTAGACACTTCATCTCAAACACATTCAATTTCTGTCTCACCGTCACTTTCATTCCCCATAACTCTGATCCATACATCACAGTTGGTACAATCACTTTCTCATACAGAACTCTCTTTACATTCATACCTAATCCTCTATTTTTTACTACTCCCTTAACTGCCCCCAACACTTTGCATCCTCCATTCACTCTTTGACGTACATCTGCTTCCACTCCACCATTTTCTGCAACAACAGACCCCAAGTACTTAAACTGATCCACCTCCTCAACTAACTCTCCATTCAACATGACATTCAACCTCGCACCACCTTCCCTTCTCATACATCTCAAATCCTTACTCTTACCCACATTAACTCTCAACTTCCTTCTCTCACACACCCTTCCAAATTCTGTCACTAATCGGCCAAGCTTCTCTTCCGTGTCTGCAACCAGTACAGTATCGTCCGCAAACAACAACTGGTTTACCTCCCATTCATGGTCATTCTAGTCTACCAGTTTTAATCCTCATTCAGGCACTCGAGCATTCACCTCTCGCACCACTCCATCTACATACATGTTAAACAACCACAGCGACATCACTCATCCCTGTCTCAGCCCCACTCTCACCGGAAACCAATCGCTCACTTTATTTCCTATCCTAACACATGCTTTACTACCCTTTGGGAAACTTTTAACCACTTACAACAACCTTCCACTAACTCCATATAACCTCATAACATTCCACATTGCTTTCCTATTAACTCTATCCTGTGCTTTCTCCGAATCCATAAACGCAACATACACCCCCTTACCTTTTGCTAAATATTTCCCACATATCTGCCTAACTTTTATAATCTGATTCATACAACCCCTACCTCATCTAAAACCACCCTGTACTTCTAATATTGCACTCTCTGTTTTATCCTTAATCCTATTAATCAGTACTCTACCATACACTTTTCCATCTACACTCATCAAACTAATACCCCTTGAATTACAACGCTCATGCACATCTCCCTGACCCTTATATAGTGGTACAATACACGCACAAACCCACTATACTGGTACCATTGACAAAACAAAACACACATCAAACAATCTCACCAACCATTCAAGTACAGTCACACCCCCTTCCTTCAACATCTCAGCTCTCACACCATCCATAATAGATGCTTTTCCATCTCTCGTTTCATCTAGTGTTCTCCACACTTCCTCTCTTGTAATCTGTCTCTCATTCTCATCTCCCATCACCGGCACCTCTACACCTGCAACAGCAATTATATCTGCCTCCCTATTATCTTCAACATTCAGTAAACTTTCAAAATATTCCGCCCAACTTTTCCTTACCTCCTCTCCTTTTAACAACCTTCCATTTCCATCTTTCACTGTTTCTTCAATTCTTGAACCAGCCTTCCTTACTCTCTTCACTTCTTTCCAAATTTCTTATTCTCTTCATATGAATGACCCAATCCCTGACCCCACCTCAGGTCAGCTGCCCTCTTTGCCTCACTTACCTTGCGCTTTACTTCCACATTTTTCTCCTTATATCTTTCATACTTCTCTACACTATTATTCTGCAGCCATTTTTCAAAAGCCCTCTTTTTCTCTTCCACTTCTACCTTTACTCCTTCATTCCACCATTCACTGCCCTTCCTCATGCTGCCTCCAATAAACTTCTTGCCACACACTTCACTTGCAATCCCAACTAAATTTTCTTTTACTAACTTCCACTCCTCCTCTGAATTAACAGTTTCTCTTACATTCAACCCTTCTTGATATTTGCTTTTTACCCCCGGTATATATATATATATATATATATATATATATATATATATATATATATATATATATAATATATATATATATATAAGTATATGTATATTGACTATATATGTATATATATACACACAAACACACACACACACACACACACACACATATATATATATATATATATATATATATATATATATATATATATATATATATATATATATATATATATATATATATGTATATATATAAATATATATATATATATATATATATATATATATATATATATATATATATATATATATATATATATATATATATATATACATATTTGTATATATTGTACCAACCATGTGTCACACGATCGTACATAGTTCATTTTGTGTATATATTAAAAAAAACTCACTCAGTTGCTTTCATCCTGTCTTTGAGTCACAACCTTTTCGCCCGTCATATTGGTGACCCCGGAGTGACTCGCTCCTCCTGCCTTCCACCCCCTCACAGTTACTATGACGCCCTCACAACATATCTTCTGCTGCAGTGCTCGCCGTCGCCAGCCACCCGAATAGCAAGGCTGTCTCAGCACCCTCAACAACCATTGGGGACCAACGGGCTTTGCTCGACCTCAGGGAAATGACCAGTATCACTCGCCCGCAACCTGTCACGGACGGCTCTCCTCGTGATGTGAACCTACTTCGTGCCCTTTGGGTAAGCCGTTTACCCAAAGCTGTACGCACGGGTTGCCATACCCAATGTTAATAGTTTACCCATAAAGGACTTGATGACCAAAGCCGACGCCCTTATTGACAGCCACTTCGTGGCCTTCAAAACCTCTATCAACGCCTCCACTCATAACGAAGAGGGCGCCTATTCAACTTCATCCGAAGCTGACGTGAATGCCATAGGACACACACGCCTATGAATGCCGTAGGACACACACGCCTATGAATGCCGTTGGACACACTCGCCTATGAATGCCGTAGGCCTATGAATGCCGTAGGACATGCCTATGAATGCCGTAGGACGCACACGCCTATGAATGCCGTAGGATACACGCCTATGAATGCCGTAGGACACACACCTACCCCATGACGAGCCGGAGCAGCAACAAGCCACCCATTATCCACCACTCGCTCGTGCCCCAACCAACGACTTTTACAGCCACTCACTGCCGCTAATCAGCGCAGTTTTTGCTATTACCACTCCAGATTCAGGGCGCCCTATTTAACATGTACAGTATGTCACTTTTAGGGGGGGGAGCCATGTACCAACCGTGTGTCACACGATCGTACATAGTTCATTTTGTGTATATATTAAAAAAACTCACTCAGTTGCTTTCAAACTGTCTTTGAGTTACAACCTTCTCTCAGCCCGTCACAATACATATATATATATATATATATATATATATATATATATATATATATATATATATATATATATATATATATATATATATATATATATATATATGTATATATATATATATGTATATATATATATATATATATATATATATATGTATATGTACATATATATATATATATATATATATATATATATATATATATGTATATGTACATATATATATATATATGTATATATATATATATATATATATATATATATATATATATATATATATATATATATATATATATATATATATGTATATATATATATATATATATATATATATATATATATATATATATATGTATATATATATATATATATATATATATATATATATATATATGTGTATGTATATATATAATTATATATATATATATATATATATATATATATATATATATATATATATATATATATATATATATATATATATATATATATATATATATACATACACACATACATACATACATACATACATGATTGTCATGTTAAGTTATTTGACAATTGAATGACAGAAATAAACTTCAGCAAACTAAAAAAAGTTTCTATGGTTTGGAAGTCAGTACTAATATGTTGCTCATCCTAAACATACTTTAAGAGGTCTCTCGCACTGTATTATAGATAATATCTTAAAAAGAAACTTAACGTAATAATTGTACGTATTAATACAAATGACAAACAAGTGAGAGGTTCAAACTCCAGCTTTCATGGAAACTTCTGGGAACTTATATGATTATCATTCAATACTTGGGGATCAAAAAAAAAAAAGAGGAAAGGTAAAACACGATAAATGTCATAAAATCAGGTAACGGTAATAAGAGGCGTGTATATTATTCTAACTATTCGTAACATTACTTGAGTTGGGTAACATGGCTCAACTTTTGTGGTTAATTTTAAGTCATGCCATCTCTATCATAAGACACAATAATGCCCATTATTTTGTAAGTTTCTATTCCAGCTGTGGCCAGATTGTGGAATGATCTTCCTAATCTGGCGGAGTAATCAGTGGAACTTTGTTAGTTGTAACTTTTTGTAAATTATATTTTGTTTAACAGGTTGGCTTAGGTCTCGTTCTACAGCTCATGAATCATAGATCTATTTCAACGTTGTTACTGATCGTAAAAGAAATATATCTTTTTTACTCATTACTTAGATTTTACTTGCTATGTTCTTGTTTCTTTTCCACACTAGGCTACTTTCCCAACTGAAACCCTTGGGCTAGTAGCATCCCGCATTTCCAACCAGGGTTGTAGCTTGGCTATAATCTCCCCAATATAATAAACAGCAAGCGTTTGGCTATATACATACATACACATACACACACACACACACACACATATATATATATATATATATATATATATATATATATATATATATATATATATATATATATATATATATATATATAAAGAGAGAGAGAGAGAGAGAGAGAGAGAGAGAGAGAGAGAGAGAGAGAGAGAGAGAGAGGAGAGAGAGAGAGAGAGAGAGTATAATATGTCCCGAAAATATATATACTATATATATTTTCGGTTAAGCTCAGCTTTTCCCGTTCCTCGGGTAAGGGGGAGAGGAAGAAGTAATACCCTAGTGAGGAGTTACCTGTGCGTGCTTATCTATCTAAATATTTAGCCGCTATGGAGGATGGCAAAACCATCCCCAATTATTTTGTTTTAATTATGTGAATAGTTGCTCAATTTTCAATCAATCTGTGGTGAAAATTTAGTCAAAATCTGTTGTGCAGTTTTGACGTAGTATGTCCACAGAGACTGATCATCCCTATGTATATCTTTTATTTCAGTTATTTGATCCACAGGCATTATTATTTGTCACTATCTCTTATTGCTGCTTTAATGTACTACTTTTTTTTGTAAATTCTATTCATGTGGGTTGATGCATTCATCTTATACTTTTTGCAGTGTCAGTAAAAGAAAGACTTGATTAAGCTTTTCTCGTGGGAAAGTGGCAGCTTGATTTTTTTGCAAACTACCGTTTCTGTTTCACCTCTTTAAAGGTCTAACTTAGCAAAAACTCGTTTAAAATATCCGAGTATACTATGAATACATAAGGTCTTATTTTTATGATAATTGTTGCGATAATTTTTACTGGTTTTAATTCTAAAAGATTTCTTTTTTTAGGAATGATCCTTTGGCATATTCACTTAAAAAGTAAATCTTTTTACTACTCTTACTTCCTAACTTTCTAAAGATAAATAAATCTGAACATTTTTCAGGTCTACCCAGGTGGTTCCAGTATTTTCTTGTGAATGATGTAAAGTTGAGAAATCAGGGAATATATAGGTATAAACAGAACACCATTGCATGATATTAAATTGAAAGATGCAGTTATTAAGTCGACCAATCAATAAACTGCCTATTTTGCTTTTTTGTTCTCCTTTTTTTTTTTGTCCTTTTCATCCGCCCTTTTACATTATTGAAAATAATTAGAAGGGAAGGGGGAGAGAGAAGCGTAGTACTTTAAAAACTGTTATTAAATCTTAACCTTTCAAGTTGTGTGCCATCAGGCATCCATTCAGAAATGCAAGAACTCACAACTACTACTTTTTCTTTCGATTCGCTTCCCTGACGCATTCGCCTTTATTCCTGTGTCTTGACTAATTACGAGACATAAGGGAGGGAAAAGTAAGGAGTTTAAGACATGATAACTCTCTCTCTCTCTCTCTCTCTCTCTCTCTCTCTCTCTCTCTCTCTCTCTCTCTCTCTCTCTCTCTCTCTCTCTCTCATCACAATCATAATGCAGATGTATCCTGAGATAACGTACTTTTATTCTTAATAAAACATCTCACACAATATAAATCATGATAGTTCTTCTTTAGATAATTTTGTGAACTTTAAAAATGAAAAATTGATGAATAATTATCTATTTATATAAAATCCCTACGAAAAATGTGATACACTAAACCTTAAAAAATGCTGTCCCTTAATAAAATGTGAAAGATATTTATACAAACTGCATTCTCTTCTATTTAATTGCTTACACTTGAATGCGGGTAAGACTAGGGTTACCTTTTCATCCCCCCCACCGAAAAAAAAAAAAAAAAAAAAATATATATATATATATATATATATATATATATATATATATATATATATATATATATATACATATATATATATATATATATATATATATATATATGTACATATATATATACATGTATATATATATATATATATATATATATATATACATATATATATATATATATATATATATATATATATATATATACATATATATATATATATATATATATATATATATATATATATATATATATATATATGTATATATATATATATATATATATATATATATATATATATATAATTTATATATATATATATATATATATATATATATATATATATATATATATATATATATATATATATATATATATATATATATATATATATATATATATATAATATATATATATATATATATATATATATATATATATATATATATATATATATATATATATATATATATATATATATATATATTCTTTCTTTTGTCGTAGGAATGAAAGAGACTAAGAAATGTGCTGGCTGATAGTCGTAATTATAAAATATCTAAAATCTTAATCGCTTAGAAATTTTGCATTTGCTCAGGATATTGTACTATCTAATATTTATATATTTTTTTTTTCATGGCTAACAGCTTTTTCATTTAGGATATTGCATACCTTCTAGTTTCTTTAAATATTTCTGTTTCCGATTATCAGGGATTAATCTTTCAAAAAAATGAACAAAGCAACATTTATAGATATAGGTCATTGAAGTATATGCCTGACTTTATTACATGACATTCGCATATTATATACAAGTAAAATATCTTTTTATTAAGTTTAGAATATTTAAGACCTTGCTCATTCTTTGCTTAAGAAAGCTAAAATAAATATAATAAATATATCTACAGGTTATTTCATTCATTTAAAAAAGAACACGATAACAGGTATTCACAGCAACACTCAAAAATGGTGTTTTGCAGTTCTAAGCTAAAATATGAAAAACATTATGATCGTACGTGTTTTATATTCATGTGTAAGTTATAAAACCCTTCAATAAATTACCTAGATTAGTGCCAAAATAATCTGCAAATATGTAATTATTCATAGAGAGGAGATCTGACAGATAGTTATGTAAGCGCATCTGCATATGCAACAATCATTATTATCTAAAACCACATCTCTCCCGCTCTCCGTTTCATGGGTTTGTCCATTTTTTTTGCTGTCTATCACACCTCATATCTCAATGTAAGAATCCCTTATCATCCAATCTGTCACACATCCTCCATCTGAAGCAATTGGCACACTTGTACAAATAAAAATACCATACCCTCATTTTGATTGTGTCCGAAAATTATAGTTCTAAATAAATCTGATCATCCTTACCGAAATCAGTCTTCCTTTTCAGCTTTCAACTAAAGTACTAAACTACTGCTCGAATCAGGGGGAAATCCATTTAAGTAAGGAAGCTTCTTTAATAGTTTTCGAAAATATCTTACATTCCTTGCAATTGCCCTATCGAATTTTCCCGTGTGTTTAGTTTCTCTTAATTATTAATGCAATCGCGATTTAGAAACATTACAACAACACAAACAACAACAACAACAAATGCAGCCGTTTCATTCCAATGCAGGACAAAGGCCTAAGACGTGTCAATTCATGCCTGGGGTTTGGCCAGTTTTCATCACCACGGTGGCCACGGCGGACTGGTGGTAGGAGATTTTAGTATGTTTGCTCACAGCAAACCAACCTAGTATGTGTGACCATACCTAATACAGCTTTGCTGATCATGGCGATGAGCAAACCCTTCACCACGTTAAGGTATCCCCACTCAGACACATAAATTGATATCAAAATCCCTCAACTGTTATTTACATAATAAATAATTAATTTTGAAGGACTCGCTTGTGTAAATGTCCATTATTCAGAGATCTGTTATAATTCTTTTATGCGTACGCGGAAATCTTTAACATCAAACACGAAGGTTTGACAGAGCCATATTTGATGTAGGGTTCTAAATGTTAAATCCACCAAGCTGCCAAGAGAGTTTTATTTCAATTATTGCTTCAGGGATATTGAGGATAATTAGTTTTACTTGGGTTTATACTAAACCGTTTCGGTTGATCCACGATTTACTATCAATAAGGCCTAAAGACTTTCTACGCGATTATTTGGTATTGGTTTAGACTTGTTAAATCATTCTAAAATAAACATCTAAGGGATTGAGAGGGAAAACAACGCTTTGGCTATTATTGTTATCATAGATATGCCAATCCTATTTTACTTTGTCCGAGAGAGAGAGAGAGAGAGAGAGAGAGAGAGAGAGAGAGAGAGAGAGAGAGAGAGAGAGAGAGAGAGAGAGAGAGAGAAGCTAGCCTGCTACATTTCTAATTTTGTCATGCCTGCATCCTTTTATAACTTTCATATAAATTGAACATGAAAAGCATTTCCTATTATCCATGTTTATTTCTGTGGTAAACTTAAAAAAGGGTCATTCTCATTCACTTTCTCAACTTAGTTTTGCTATACATGATATTTACTGGAATCTCCTACTCGAAGGTCTTTTGCGACTATACTTGATTGGTATACGTTTCTGCTTGCCTTCCATACAGGAGAGAGACTATAGCTGGAATCACACTAGGCTTTTTTTCGCCAGCAGCGAGCCGTTGTTAAAATGGGAAACAAGGAGCATTTTGTTCGAGATATTGGCTTCCCGATTTGACGGGAAGCAGCGACCACAAACCACGAGCTTGAATTTAGATGTAAACAAAAAGGATGGTTGCTGGAAATAGGACGTGCTTTTGCTTCGCACTCTTAAGACCAACAAGCCTGTGGTAGTTATAGAATTCTTCAATAAACGTAATATTCCGAGAATACATATCACTGTAACAGTTAGAACATATCTGGGCGCCATGATGATGTCAGCTAATCGTTTTTGTTTACACTTTTTCCTATTTGCTCCTCGAACCACGAGACCCTAGTGTTACTTCTACGAGACTTTCACTCGCGTGCGTTATCTGGAGGTTGGCGAAAACCTAGAGCAAGAAATGACTAATGTAGTGCTAGTGTCGGTACCCAAATGAGCAAGAAATTGGATTTTCTGTTGCGAACTGTTTCCTTGTGTACCTCTACGGCGAGACAAGGAATAACAGGAAAATCATATGCAGTTCTCCATATTGATACTTGCCTTTTTCTTGTTGGCATTATGTGAAGTTATAGCTTTCTTCAGAATATTTAGATGCAAGTGCGATTTTTATACCATGTAATTAAAAAGTTTTCCCTGTTCCGAAAACTTTATAGTATATCTCGTCATGTATATATATATATATATATATATATATATATATATATATATATATATATATATATATATATATATATATATATATATATATATATATATTCTATAGACATATATGCATACATATCTATGCTTATATATATATATATATATATATATATATATATATATATATATATATATATATTATGCTATTTCAAATTTATATAGCAAACCAGATAATGAGTACTCATATATTCTACGGATAACCACGACAGTCTGCCGGTATCAATTAAACAGGCCGTTTGGACTTGCCGTTGTCGAGTGTGGGGCCAGACTCTCCTATCACTTTTCTCTGGACAAGTGTGCAGGGTAATGATACCTTAATCCGACCTATGGAATGGCACATATCGTCTCTTTGGTAGGGACTAACAGTCTTGGCCCTGTCACGGTAAACAAATATTCGTAAAGATTAGGTTTAGTGAAGCCTCCTAAATGTTTACTTAATAGTTTTATATTTCCAAAAGTCATTCAGGATTACTTTTATATGAAAAAAAACGTGTTGTTAAATTTGTGTAGCAAGCTTCTAAAGAGCAGATAGGCAAGGGATAAATGTAAAACAAATGGGAGAGTCAACGATAAATGAATAGATAAATGTGTGAATGAATATATTCCTAATCTAGAACGGACACTCGGTAGAGCGCATATTTTCGCGTAAATCATGCTATGTATCACAATATATGCAATTAAAGTCTGCACATTTTGACACTAGTTTCATGCAAATGGGGAAAAATTGACCATGATACAGATAAAAGACGTTTTTTACCTTTTCGTAACCTTGACCTTAGACCCAATCACTTCCAAAATCTACTCAATTTGTCCTTGCATCATGGCCAATCATTCAACCAAATTTCATGAGATTAGGTCAAATAGTTTTTGAGTTATGCGAATCACAAAGACTTAGACTGGCATACGAACCAATAAATACACAGACAAGAGTAATGGCATCACTATGTTTTATAACACAAAATAGGCAATTGAATTGTGTACATTTTGGCACTACAGTAGTTTCATGTAAATCGGATAAAAATTTACCACAATACAGCAAAAAGAAATATTCTACCCTTTCAGGACCTTGGCCTTTTGACCAAAATCACCCCCTCCCCCATTCTGATGAAGTTGTTCTTAGAATATGGCCAATCATCCTACCAAATTTCACGAGATTCGGTCTAATAGCTTTTGAGTTTTGTGACTTTTTAAAAAAAATTTCATGACCTTGGCCTTTACTTCTAACCCAACCACTCCCAAAATCTAATGAAATTGTCCTTGGATCGTGTCCAATCATCTCACCAAATTTCACTAAACTTAAGGCTACTGTTACATCTATGTATGCGACAGTCCAAAAAAGGTAGGGCACAATTATTCTCCAGCTCCATAGTGAAATTTATTGATGGTACCAAACTATTCAATCTAAGGAAAAAGTTATCTAAATTTTCATTTCCTGGCCACACACATATTATGTCGTCAATATATCGAAACCATTTTACATTATTAGGTATGATGTTATTTAAGATATGGAATTTTTTGAAAGCAGAATCTTAAATAACATCATACCTAATAATGTAAAATGGTTTCGATATATTGACGACATAATATGTGTGTGGCCAGGAAATGAAAATTTAGATAACTTTTTCCTTAGATTGAATAGTTTGGTACCATCAATAAATTTCACTATGGAGCTGGAGAATATTTGTACCCTACCTTTTTTGGACTGTCGCATACATAGATGTAACAATAGCCTTAAGTTTAGTGTATACAGAAAGCCAACGAACATCTCGGCATATGTCCATTACTACTCAAACCAAGGCAACAAAGTTAAGAAATCTGTATTTACTTCTATGTTTTTAAGAGCATTTCGAGTCTGCAGCCCTGAATATATTGATGACGAAATAAATGGGATTAGAGCAATTGGTAAAAAACTAAAGTATCCTGAAATTGTGTTAGATGATGCCCTAAGAAAGCAAAAAACACTTTTTTTCGGTAATGATAACAGAAAAAACTACAACACACAAAATTTACTTGTACTACCTTATTGTAATTCTTTTAAAGAAATTCCCCAACTGTTGAAAAACTTCAATGTAAATGTAGCATTTAAGAGTAAAAATACAATAAGAACAGCCTTAATAAAGAATTCTCCTGACATTACCAAGGGATGTGTATATCGTATTCCATGCAATGCTTGAGAAAAATACTATATTGGTCAAACTGGTAAAGCCCTAGAAAAGAGAATTGAACAACATAAGAAAAGTGTCATGTATGCTCAAGATAATAATGCACTCTTTGCTCACGTTAGAGATAAAACTCACACCATTAATTGGTCAAGTGAAAAGAAATTGGTACATTCAAATAACTTAGTGGAAAGAAACATCATAGAGTACAGTTTCATAAAGGAAACCTTTGAAAACAACTTGAATATTGGTCATGGAATGTATAAACTCGACGCCTTTATATGTAAAGAGATTTGTAAGCTATATAAAAAAACATTAACCACTTAATGTAGAATTGAATGTATTGTGAATAATTAACATCGCTGTAAAATTAATATTTAGACCTAAGCTACCATTCATTAATAGGTACAATTATTTTATATAGTACGCATAAGTATATTGGCACTATATAGTGTTATGCTTGATATAGGTATTGATATATACATGATTATATGTTTATGATATTAATGTTGTATGTATATATATGTATATATACATATGTATGTGGGTATATGTATGTATGTGTATATATATGTATGTATATATATGTATGTGTGTATATATGTATATGTATGTGTATATGTATGTATATATATATGTATGTGTATGTTTTGCTTATGTATTTATATAGATAAGGCTACCGTGTTTTCATATAAATAAACTGTACTGAAAGTAAAAGAAAACAAGAATTTACCCGCCACTAGATGACCCTCTTTGGCAGGTGTCTAATGAGCTTGGGGACTCCGCCCACTTGACCCAGGTAGCTGGTAGGGGAGTGTCATTGTTCTCTTAATCTCTATATGTATGTTCGTATGTTTGCTTTCCCTATAAAATGTAAAGAAACCTCTCTCAATAAATCAGTCCTCTGAAGAAGTATCACGAAACTAGTCAGGACTTAAGCGTATATTTCGTATTTGCATATATATATATATATATATATATATATATATATATATATATATATATATATATATATATATATATATATATATATATATATATATATATAATATATATATATATATATATATATATATATATATATATATATATATGTAAATACATATATATATATATATATATATATATATATATATATATATATATATATATATATATATATATATACATATATATATATATATATATATATATATATATATGTATATATATATATATATATATATATATATATATATATATATATATACATATATACATATATATATATATATATATATATATATATATATATATATATATATATATATATATATATATATACATATATATATATATATATATACATATATATATATATATATATATATATATATATATATATATATAAATATATATATATATATATATATATATATATATATATATATATATATATATATATATATATATATATATTATATATAAATATATATATATATATATATATATATATATATATATATATATATATATATATATATATATATATATATATATATATACATATATATATATATATATATGTATATATATAATATATATATATATATATATATATATATATATATATATATATATATATATACATACATATATATATATATATATATAAATATATATATATACATATATATATATATATATATATATATATATATATATATATATATATACATATTACAATCAAGGTTCCGGAAAATTAACGTTAACGCAAACTAAGAGAAGATAATTTGTAATATAGTATGGTTAATTTTTTGTTGCAAGAATCATAACATCATTTAAATGACATAAATTTTTATATCACTGAGGTGAACTTCACAAATATTGTACTAAAATAATACACATAAAAAAGAGCTGAAATAGAATAAAAGGAACCACATAACACAGAAGTGTCTATTAGTTTTTGTTAATGTTCTTGTTTAGCCGTGATGATGGAAAAGATGGTTTCCTGGAACATTGGTTGCGATTTAATAATATAGACTCAAATATTGAAGTAGCTTAATATAGTTAATAATTTCCAACTCACTTCTTCCAAGGATCACCATCCTACCTACTGTGAGAGAGAGAGAGAGAGAGAGAGAGAGAGAGAGAGAGAGAGAGAGAGAGAGAGAGAGAGAGAGAGAGAGAGAGAGTAATAATAATAATAATATAATAATAATAATAATA
The DNA here is from genome assembly GCF_036898095.1 of Palaemon carinicauda. NCBI lineage: Eukaryota > Metazoa > Arthropoda > Malacostraca > Decapoda > Palaemonidae > Palaemon > Palaemon carinicauda. Next base: position 141,843,719 of record NC_090728.1, read on the forward strand.
ATAATAATAATAATAATAATAATAATAATAATAATAATAATCCTTTATTTCCAATTGTACATTGGGTATTCTACATAAGTAGCCATATCAGTATAAAACATTTGAATTTAAGTCATACATAAAACTTGGTATAGGATAAGAATATCAAAATCATTAAAAATAGCAACAATATAAATACCATAGGAAACTATTTGAAACTATGTATAAAAGTAGACAGTCATAGGTAAAATGAGCTTCAAATAGAAATCCAAATAGTCATAAATTATCAATAAATAAGTATATAAAAATACGTACAGGCAATAAAATAAATTAAGACATTTCTAAAAAAATAGAATATGTAGTAAAAATCAGATAGTCATAAGATTTCAATAAATAAGTCCCCACAAATATGTACAGACTCAAAACCCATTTTGAATTGGGATACCTGGTTTTAAACCTACAATGTAGTATCAGTAGTAAAAGACATAAAAATAAGCCAGATTAAAATCTAAGAACAAAGTACTAATGATTAAAAGAACAATTAAGACTCTGTTAAAAGTAAATTCCTTAGTTTTGACTTAAAAATAGACACAGAGCCTGCTTCTTTTATTTCACGGGGCTGTTTATTATACAACACTTGACCTCGGACTCTGATTTGCCTTGAGCCAATACTAGTTTTATGTCTTGCAACATACAAATCATCCCTTTGGCGTGTAGTGACATTACTGAATAAAGATACAGGTGGGAAACTGTATAACCAATCTGGAATTTTATCATTTAAAGCTTTATATACCATAGTGCACATGTCAAGAGTATACTGGTCTCTTATTTTCAACCATTCCAATTCCTTTAAATGTGGAGTTACATGTTCAAACTTTCTAACGTTGCCAACAGCCACTCTTGCTGCAAAGTTCTGCAGCTTTTGTACTCTTTGTAGCTGTGATTTGTTAGTACATCCCCAAACTTTTAAGCAATATTTTATAAAACTCAAAGCTAGTGACTGGACGACTATTTTGCGAGTACTTGACTCAAAATGATCTTTTACTCTATTCAAGTATATAAGAGTACCCATTACCTTTTTATACATTTCGTCTATGTTACAGTCAAAGTTCATGTACCGATCGAAATGAACACCTAAATTTTTCACAGTCGTCATTGGCTTAATTATATTTCCATTGAAATTTATCTGTACCTCATCTCCAATATCTAAAACATATTGCCTGGATCCAATAATGATAAACTGTGTCTTTTTCTCATTTAAAAGTAAGCCATTTCTCAAAAAGTAATCTTTAGCTCTGTTTAGAATGTCTTCTGCCTTACAAATCATGTCGGCTATATCCTTAATGTCACCTTCTATTAGTATTTGCGTGTCATCAGCATATTGAATTATAAAACAGCTAGGTATTGATCTCACGAGATCATTAACATATACCCTAAAAAGTATAGGGCTGAGAATTGATCCCTGAGGTACTCCAAATTGAATATTTTTCTTCGATGATACAGCACCACTTAGCCTGACAGACTGAAACCTATTCTCAAGGTAGCTCTTAAACCAGCTCTGATCAATATTCATCCACGTACATTTCTCTAATAATATAGCACGACTTACGCTATCAAAAGCCTTAGAAAAATCTAGTAATAAAAGTAAGGAAATTTTTTTGTTGTCTATATTTTCATAAATCTTGTCAGATAATTTTAACAGGGCTGTTTCAGTAGACAATTTTGGTCGGAATCCATGTTGGCTTAAAGAGATTAGTTTATTTTCCTCTAAAAATTCAGTTAACTGATTTGCAATAACTTGTTCAAGTACTTTCTATAGAACAGGTAGCAAGGTAATGGGACAGTAATTAGAGATATCGTCGGCATCCCCGCTTTTGAAGAGCGGAATGACATGGGGAATTTTCCATATGTCTGGATATGAATAAGTAATAATTGATGTATTGATAATTATCGTTAGGTAAAAAGCAATAACATATAAACCATCTCTAATGAAACGTAAACAAATACCATCAGATCCAAAGGCGTTAGTTTCTTTCAAATCTTTAATGACTAAGATTACTGTGTTACAGTCCACTGGCCTTGGTTAAAAACTATCGACTCTACTGTGAGGGATAATAGGGTCTGTTTCCAAAGGCATGCGGTTATGCAGTTCTTCCTGTGTTTTTTCAAAGGTCTTTCTCCCCACTTCTGCAAAGAATTCGTTAAACTCTTCAGCTTTACGTTGCAAATCATCTTTGGTATCACAATTCAGCTTATTCGTATCGCTGTTTATTCTATTGAAAAGCATATTATTAGTAATCTTCCACGTAGCAGCCATGTCACCTTTAGCATTTTTAAATTCTTGTTTATAGTACTGCCTTCTACTATCAGTTAACATCGAGTTTACCTTTTTCTTCAGTTCCTTATGGGTCTCTCTAAGCTGAGTATTTTCTCTTTGATTTTTTAGCTTTTTCTTTACGTTATCTCGTACCATTATCGTCTCTTTTATAGTATCAGAAATCCAAGGGGCAGGGGGACGAGTTACTTCTCTAGTAACTACAGGTGCGCACATATCTACACAGGATGTGAAAACATTGGTTGAAATTTCTACTTGCTTACTTACGTTATCGGTACTTAAAATTTGATTCAATATGTGAACATTATTCATAAGTAGAGAGCAAAGAGTTTCTTGAGAGTAATTTTTCAAGCACCTAAAAGTTTTAAAAATAGTTTGCCTTTTCGGTTTACGAACGTTCAGCAAAGTTAAAATATTCTCGTGATCTGCTATTGAGCTAGGGGTTACCTCTGATTTTATTATCATATATTTAGAATTTGTAATGACTAGATCGATAAGGGATGCTGAGGTAGAAGTGATTCGTGTGGGTTTATCTACAATCTGGTCAAATCTTAAGTTTTTAATTAGCTTACCCAGTTTGTTCTCCTTTTTTAACAGATCATCATTAAAATCCCCGTAAATGAAAATAGGTTTATTGCGTAAAATTACTTCCTTAAAGACGTCTGAAATATAGTTAAAAGAGGTAACAGCAGCTTTAGGATGGCGGCACACGCACCCGACAATAATAGAGGGAAATTTTCGATGTTGGACGGAGACCCACTTATCTTCCACTCCCTCCTGTTTTTCGATCCCAAATTTCAGCTCGGTGACTTTCAAATAATTCCTTATATACAAACATACACCTCCACCTCGACCATGATCCTCACGATATATATTATACTCAGGTATATGAATAAGGGTATCACTTATATAAGGATACAACCATGTCTCACTAATACATAGAATATCGATTTTTTGTTCTTCTAGCATTAACTGAATTTCAAGTATATGACCAAGTATTGATTGGGCATTTATGTGTACAATTTTTAGAAAATCATTACATTTAGCATTCTCAATGGCACTGCCTTCTTGGCCTATGTCCTAGTAATGGATATTTTTCTGACATTGTTTGCTTTTGTGTCCATATTCATGGCATGAGTAACACCTAACCTTATGGTCGAACCTACAGTCGGATTGGTGGTGATTAAATTCACCACATTTGTAACACCCATACCTATTTCTTTCGGTATATGAATAATAGTAGTCGTTAACTTCTCTATTAGGTCTATCATATCCTTGTCTAGCATTTGCACTACTAAAGTGCGATTGGTCTCTACCATAACCAAGTCTACCTTGATGATAAGTATTATTCCTTGAGTGGTGATAGCTATTTCTATGTAACCTATTTTTATTCCTTCCTTCTACCTCCCGATTTATCTTAAGGTTGCTCCTTTTACTCTTTACATGATTAAACCTATAGTCATCATTTTTCAGATTACATATATTTAACTTGATTTCTTTCCAATTATAACAGAGAAAGTCATTTGTGCATATAGATGAAATTGCATCTAGCAACCTAACCGCACCAATTCTATTTAGCAAATCATAGTTTTTATCATCCTGGTTTTCATAGCAATTTGTATCGATATCACCTGTTCCAAGCTTAAAAAACCTTTGTGTCTCAATTAAAACAACACCATTTCTGTCACACCATTCTAACAATTTACAGTTATATTGATTTATTTTACTATTCAAATCATGTCTTGCTTCTAGAGCCGGAACAAGTTCACAGACCTTTACTACAATGTCATTATTTTTCTCTTTGAGTTCAGCCACAATGGCGCCCAGGTTATTGAGGACTCTTTCCAACGCTACATCGTCAAGCAGGTCCTGAGTGCCACAGTAGATGATGCATTCTTTCGGTGAAATTTCCAGTTTTTCCCTAATCCAGTACTTTAGTAGATCCAGATTTGCTTCGGGGAGGGTTCTGATCATAGCCTTATCGTTGAGGTCACTAGACTTTACTTCTTTTAAACAAGAATCTCCAATGAATAATATATTTCCTTCATTAGAAGTGGATGCCAGAGTTTGACGGGAGCGCGATCTATTCTGTTGCTGAAGGCTTTCTTTTAAGTGTTTGATAGTTTCTTCAGCAAAATAAAGTTTAGTTTTAAGCTCCTCTATTTCTTTTTCCTTCTCTGCCAGGGAATTGTTCACAACATAAAAATTGTCTTTAGTTTCCCCAACAAACGCTTCAAATCGGTGAAGTAGTTCTGCCGAATTTGGGATTAGTCTCTCATTTTCTATCTCATGGGTGCCATCAGGCGGCGAAAGTGTTTCTTCAAGACTTCCATAATAAGTGGTCAGTTTATCAATTAGGGTTTCTTTATTAGTCCATATACCTCCAAGTCCCAGCTGAGTACAGTGTTTCTGCAATTCACTCTTCTTGTACCCTCTTAAAACTTGTTGTGTTGGGTTTGAAAGCGACGACAACGGTGGTTTGTCTCTCTCTTCTCCACCTCTCCCTGTCTCTTCAACTGCTATATGTGCGCTATTAGTAGGCATATTTGATGTTTACAGTGCGTGACGAATAATGGGCTCTTAATACAGTGTCCAGGAAAGTGATAAATACTTTGTAATTTACGATAATTAGATTCTGATAGAAAGAAACAATACTATGAAGTTCCTTTGACGTCACAAGATGCCTAGTGCGCATGCGCGGCTCGGAATTTTTTATTAACAGGAATCTAGTAGGAAACTCCAAGAAATTTCACAGATAAAAATAACAATGTACACTTCAAAATTACTGAAAACACTAGTCACTGACACAATCACTGCACTCTCACATACACGAACTGGTCACTGTAATCCCATAGAAAATCCAAATATGCGAAGAAAATCCTTGTTGA
>NC_090728.1:141853920-141856420 GCF_036898095.1 Palaemon carinicauda
AAAATTAAAAAATAAAATAAAATGGAATGAAAAGCTGGTCGGTGGTCCAAAATATAAAGCAAGCAAAAAAAAAAAAAAAAACTTTTTCTTGATTCCTCAAACACAATTAACCAACAACTTCTTTTTTAGGAGAGCAGACTTTATTAAAAAAAATCAATGACCTGTTTCCAGCATGTAATTTTAGGTAATTGACTTGCATGGCAGGGGGCGCGTACAATGAATGAAAAGAATATATCATAATTGTTGTGGCGATATTCCAATGTTATTAATATGAATTTGATGTTATCATAATCTTTGTCATATCAGGATTTAGATTCTGAGAGACTCTAAGCTAAGGTATGAACACTGAGGGCTAATGTTGCAAAATGGCCCGTGAAAGTTGAAACAGTTTGTTCATGGTGTATATCTCAACTGTATCAAATCTAAATATAATGTAAAAAATACATTTTAGAATTATTACACACAGGCTAATGTGACGTACCAAGAGTAGGTTGTGACTCCAAGGCGAGATGAAAGCAACTGAGTACTTTATTATAGACACATCGAGTATAAATACACACTAGGTCCTGACAAGAAGGTCACAAAATACAGACACGCTATTTCTTGTCCAACCGGCAACCGGTCCTGTTAACAGTTAACATTCAGAAATAGGCAGACATGTTAATGCAAGATGGGAGGGAGCCGTCTTTCTTCTGGAAGATGTGTAAGGGTGACGACCATGGGCTGAAGGCCATTTAGCAAAGGCCCATTTCTTCCAATTCGGCGAACGTCTGTTTGGCGGCTGCCAATTGATCCGGTGCCAGACGTCTGAATTTGATGAAGACTGGGGGTCCCATTGTCTTGATATGGTGATGAATACCGTGTTTGGCAGGAGCCGTGGGCGATCGGCGAACTTCTGGATGCAAAACATCCGGGTATGACGTGAGGAGGTGAGCGTAGGCATCCGTAGGTGTGCTGATGTTTAGAGCGAGGTTGGAGGGGCGGGTTGAAGAGGTGTCGACAAGTACGAGTCTGCGGTGACCAATCGTCGGTGGGCAACATCGACCAGAAGGTGGAAATGAGACAGGAAACCCACACCAAGGATTGGCAATGTGATATCAGCAACGAGAAACTTCTTATTAAATTTGCCGTTCCTAAACGATAATGTGAGGTTCTCGTAACCATAGGTGAGTATCGCAGATCCGTTGGTAGCTACCAGGCGGACGTCGGCAGACTTAGACAGACTTCACCGTGTCCTGAAGAGTTCCCTTGGAAAAAGAGAACAACAAGCACCCGTGTCTACCAAAAATCGCACGCCCGTTAAAGTATCATTTAAAAAGAAAAGATTAGAAACACGGGAGGCCACCGCGATGGCCTACTTACACATTTTTTGGCCACTGACAATCCTTGGCACATTTCTTCGCAGCAGCCCCGTATCTGGAATAGTAGTAGCAAGACTGCGGCTGATTGGCGGCAGTAAGTGGCTGTAAAAGTCGTTGGTTGGGGCGCGAGCGAGTGGTGGGTGATGGGTGGCTTTGTCACTGTTCCGGCACATCATGGGTAGGCGTGTGTGTCATACGGCATTCACGCCAGCTTCGGTTGACGTTGAATAGGTGTCCTCTTTATCAGGAGTGGAGGCGTTGATGGAGGTCTTGAAGGTGGTGAAGTGGCTGTCCATAAGGGTGTCAGATTTGGTCATCAAGTCCTTTATGGGTAAACTATCGACATCTGGTATGGCAGCGCGTACATGTTCGGGTAAACGGCGTAAGCAAATGGTACGAAATAGGTTCACCTCATAAGGAGAGCCGTCTGCGGCAGGTTGCAGGCGAGCGATACTGGTCGTTTCCCTGAGGGTGAGCGAAGCCCTTTGGTCCTCCAATGGTTGTTGAGAGAGCTGAAAAAGCTCTGCCATACAGGCGGCTGGCGACGGCGAGTACTGCTGCAGAAGGTATGTTTTGTGGGCATCATATGCTATTGGGGTCTCTCCTTGTTCACAAAGCCAGTAGGAGATTACCGGGAAGGTGTCCTCGGGTATCGCAGCGAGAAAATAATGCCTCTCCACTGGCAAAAGACGAAAGTTTCAATGGGGCGGCGCCAACTTCCATGGAGTCTGCCATAGTAATAGTGATGGGGGGGGGGGGGGGAGGTGGGAGGAGCGAGTGTACTTCCGGGATCACCAATGTGACGTACCAAGAGTAGGTTGTAACTCCAAGGTGAGATGAAAGCAACTGAATACTTTGTTATAGACATACTGTATCGAGTATATATACACACTAGGTCCTGGCAAGAAGGTCACAAAATACAACATGGTATTTCTTGTCCAACCGGCAACCAGTTCTGTTAACAGTTAACAATGAGATGTAAGCAGAGAGGTTGATGAAAGTTGCTGTCAGTGCGAGGGGGGAGCGAAGATGCAAAGGATAATATATACAAAAAAGAGAAATGTCGTTACTATTTGCGATCGTGTGACACACGGGTGATACACTGCTAATAACCTCCGAATGAAAATACATTTGAGTAC
>NC_090728.1:141863920-141878920 GCF_036898095.1 Palaemon carinicauda
CACGAATTTATGAATCCACGAACCAACATTTATTTTTATAAAACAACGAAAATTGGTACCCACGAACAAAAATACGTATTGATTCTACATGCACGATCTAAAGAATATACAATGCCTTTGGACTGAGTATTCTATTTTGAGAACGTTCAATTTTGTTGATATGGACATAGAAAATTTGTTGCGTATACGTGGAAGGAAATAAAAGAGAGAGAGAGAGAGAGAGAGAGAGAGAGAGAGAGAGAGAGAGAGAGAGAGAGAGAGAGAGAGAGAGAGAGAGAGAGAGAGAGAGAGACATATATATATATATATATATATATATATATATATATATATATATATATATATATATATATATATATATATATATATATATATATATATATATATATATATATATATATATATATATATATATATATATATATATATTGGAATTTCACAACAAACTGATATTTATTAATATTTTATAGATGCATACTATGAGATTTAATTAATTGGTAGTACATTTTATTAGACAGCTTTATACATTCCTATTTTGGAGAAGGTGGAGTTTTAGACTATGCAAGAGGAAAAGTGAGTAATTAAGTGTATTAACTACGTAACTACGGTTACTGGGGCTTATTACGTTGTTGAACAAAAATGGAGGAATATGACTTTTCATTAATAAAAACCGTATATGTAGTTTTGTATGACTATAATGGCCAGGAGTTTAATAACAGAGAGGTGGGTCTTGTATAGGAAATGGGAGTTTAGTGTGCAATGAATAACAATGTATAAAGAGTAAACGTTGATTAGATATATGCAAATTTCAGTCATATGACCCTATAGGGTTTCTTGTTTCATGTGTATCTAGAAATGAAGGTGTAAAAAACTTTTTTTTTTTTTGGGGGGGGGGGAATGAACAAAACCTATTATAAACTACATGATATTGAATATAGAGAACTTGCGAGCTATGTAATGAATAGGTAAATGGCGTTTTTTATTTGAGTTTGAAGTTCCTCAATTGTAGTGATAGCTTTTGAATAGATGCAGAAGATATTGCTAAAACATTTCTATATATCTCATTTCATTTCCATGAATGAATAGTATGTATGTGTACTAAGAGAATATATTTCTGTAATTCGACTAATTTTTAAAGATTCCCCTTTTTTATTTCTGAATAGGATATACTGGAGAGACTACAAGATGACATACCCTCAAAATTCAAATGTTATTGCGAAAAATAAGGTTGATATCAGTAGAGTAAATTTGCTTGTAACTACTCTTTCCAAGTAAGGAATTTTATAACATCATCCAGTTCAATCCTATATTCCCTAACTCACTTTCTCAAACCCTTTCTCGTCAATACATCAATCACTGAAAGTGACATCCTTTCTGAGGATAAAAGACAGTTAATATTCCTGGCACTCCTTTGTCCTCTATGCCTGGAAATGCTGGACTGTTTGCCTTCTCCCTTTTTTTCCAGATTCCTTTTGCATCAGGGAAATCTGGAATCCCTAGAAGATTCTGTGGCATGAAAAGATCTCTCCTTTTTCCATAGGAGAAAGGGGAAGTTCAGAAAGCTGCTAGCTGGTTTGTGGTAGTCTAACGAAGAGACCATTTCAATGGCGAAACCTTAAATCTCTGAAATGCTGCAGAATTCTTCGAAGATTTCTTGGAAATAGAAATTTATGCGAATTAGACCAAGCCACTTATAAGGTATTTTAAGTGAATGTTATTAAAACTGTAATTTGCAGTTTATAGCTGCCTTTAGAGCTCAACACAAAATTTTGCTTTGCGAATTCTTTCTCATTGAGATTAGCGTTTAACACAATCATACGTCAGCTGAGCCTGTTAGAAATTTGAATAACAACTCCAAAGTTAAAATAAATTTCACTGAAAGTTTTTTCTCCATCAATAAATTATGGACAACAAAATTTCGATCGAACAATGTTTCCATCTTTCTTTTATGCCACTGAGAATTTTCATCATTTTAATTTTTTACTTATTGATAACGGAAGAACAATTCTTAATACAAAGAAGAATTGTTCTAGAATCTACCTATTTTCCAAATCCCTCATAACTTTAGCACGTTAATAAATCTCACTAATTGATTCATTAGGAGTTTTTATGTTTTGTCTCTTTTATCATAATTGGCTTTTCATAAAAAAACCGAATCTGTATTTAAGCAACAGCACGTATTCCATATGGACCATCAATTACAATTCTTGAATTACGAATTGGTTTCAAAATTGATCTCTCTCTCTCTCTCTCTCTCTCTCTCTCTCTCTCTCTCTCTCTCTCTCTCTCTCTCTCTCTCTCTCTGTGAGGGAAACATATTTCGTGATTAGAATCAATGTGATGTTTTTGATAAAAAGCGATTGATAATTCAATATTTATTTATCAGAAATGCGTGAAATTGACTACACCACTTTCGCAACTTCCTATCAGAACTTCAAAGATGACCCCAGATGACCTTCGAAGATCATCCCGAGTTGCAACATCGAAGTTTGAACGATAATGAACCGAATTAATGCGAAAACATTAATCAATTAAGGTTCATTCTTGAAAGCTTTTACCCTTTTCCATTTTCTTTTGCTTTGGGATAGTTCTTTTTTTTTTTTTACGCCTCGTGGCCTTCCTTAAATATTCCAGCCTTTGAAATCAATACTTTTTAAACAGTCTGATTTTATCTTGTCCAAACGAGGCCATTTTCAACTCCTTAAACCGTGATAAGGGTTTTTTCTTTCTTGTAACTAAAGGTAGACACACTTTCTTTATATTTCTCTATGATTTTTTTATGAAAACAAATCCCCAAAACAGTTTCCAATGTGATTAAAGCTGAAAAAATTATGAACCCAAATACCTAACTGTATTTGAGTAAATTTCCTTTCCCTGCTATAACCTAACATTCAGTTTCAAATATGGTTTTTCTTCGTTCTCTAAACAGGAAAGATAAGCTAAATTATTTATCTATTTTATATTATTATATTATTATTATTATTATTATTATTATTATTATTATTATTATTATTATTATTATTATTATTACTCGCAAAGCTACAATCCTAGTTGGAAAAGCAGTATGCTAAAAGCCCAGGGGCTCCAACAGGGAAAATAGCCCAGTGAGGAAAGGAAAAAAGGAAAATAAAATATTCTAAGAAGAGTAATAACCTCAAAATAGATATCTCCTATATAAACTATAAAAACTTTAACAAAACAAGAGGAAGAGAAAAAAGACAGAAGAGTGTGCTCAACTGTACCCTCAAGCAAGAGAACTCTAACCAAAGACAGTGGAAGACCATGGTACAGAGGATATGGCACTATCCAAGACTAGAGAACAATGGTTTGATTTTGGAGTGACCTTCTCTTAGAAGAGCTGCTTACCATAGCTAAAGAGTCTCTTCTACCCTTACTAAGAGGGAAGTGGCCACTGAACAATTACAGCGCAGTAGCTAGCCCCTTGAGTGAAGAAGAATTGTTTGGTAATCTGTGTTATTAGGTGTATGAGAACAGAGGAGAATATGTAAAGAATAGACCAGACTACTCAGTGTGTGTGTAAGCAACGGGAAAATGAACCGTTACAAGAGAGAGTTTAGTACTGTCTGGCCTCTCAAAAGACCCCATAACTCTCTAGCAGTAGTATCTCAACGGATGGCTTGTGCCCTGGCCAACGTGACATATCTCAGGGTGTAATAAAGCACAAAAGAATGATTCATACATGATTTACCTTAGCCTCAGGGGAGTTTCTGACCAAAGATCTTTCTCGATAATTGTCAAAATTACTTCTTTGTTCTTTTCGGCGCTGGTATAAGCAAATTGATATATAGACTTGTTACTTAAAATTCAAGATCATGGGTAAATCACGAGCATCATCTACTAATTCCGTCACAACTATTTAGCCAGATTCTTTTCTTTTACCCTACACTTTTTGTTCTCCGAAACTGATATATCAACTATCACAACTGAAATAATAGGCTTAAAGGAATAATTGGGTTTCCAATTATAGTAACATGAAATATAATTGGAGATTAGTATCACATCCAGTGTCTTTGTTCCTTTTCGGTAATTCATTATCAAATAAAACAAAAGATGGCATGATAATGATAATGAAGTTGCTGAAATTAAAGCATTTGGAAGTTTCAATCTTGGATAAAAAGCATTTGCTTATGACAACCAATTTTTAAAGAAAATGTTGGTCATATTTAAAACCACTATACCCGTAGAGTAAAAAATTACACTACAAAATTTTACTTTGTATTGACTGAAAAGAATGGCAACACACAATATACCTCTTTAAAAGAAATTTATTACTTTGAGTCTGATGAAAGAGATTTTTGAGACATGAATGTTATCCTTTCATCGCTAATTTGACGTCTTGGATTTGACAATTTCTTATTTTTATTTCCCTCTTTTCACATATTACGATCGATTAAAATTTTACCTTCAAAAGAACTCATTGAAAAAAAGGAGAACTAACGAAACACTATGAAACCTTTTGCATATTTGTTTTTACGTTTTTCTCTAAACTAATTTTCAAAAGTAGCAATATAATAAATAAAATACCGGAAGATAGTTATCAGAGTTATGCGTGGAGCAAATTACGTTTTCACTGAAGGAAAATTCTTTTATGTCAAAGTATTAACATTTCCACTTTCAGCCAAGTGTACTTACCCACTCTGACATGCTCTAATCATAAAACCTAATATCGCCCAAAGCAATCAGGCCTAATGACAGTTGGTTGTGCTGTGTTACTCACAAAAATTATATGGATCCAAGTTTATTCCATATTAAAGAAATAACCGAAATGATTATATAGGATAACATTTTAATAAATTTATCAAATACATTCTCAAGTAAACATGAATATAGTAAAAGGCAAGTTGCAAGGAGAGTTTGGTAAATTTCAAATGCTACCATTAGAATAAGTCAATAGGTTTCATTAAAAATGATAAATCCCAGTTATCAAGACGAAGAGTATTGATTAGGTTGACATATGATAACATCTACTAGAAAATAAGTATTTATATATCTGTCTATCTTATATCTATCTATCAAAGTCAAATATTTTCTATTCTCTCCACGCTCAAATGTCTTGTTCATACCAACCTAAAAATTTTGATTCAGGAAAGACCTGATTTCGTTTTATTTGATGATATTTAGCACCCACCTCCCGGAATGTGGACGAGTCTTGACCCAGAAAACACGACGCAAATGTCAACGATATATTTGAGTTTCATGGTTGCATTTCCTTCTTCTGTTCCAGACATTGAGCGCAACTTTTGCTTAAACTGACGGAAATAAACACTCAAGTTAGCTTGCTTTGTTTGCCCTTGCAAAGGACTTTAATCCATTCTTACATTAGTTATTACCTACAATTTCCATGCAGTGTCATTGCTTTTCTAAGCAGCTTTCATTCCCTAAATTCACATTTAAGTTTCTTTGCGATTAGTTTTCTGCTTAAGAGAAAATATCTCACTTCTAGGGAAGTCAAAATCATAGATTTAAATTCGTGCAACAACCAATCAATAACTTTGATAATAGGAGAGTTTACTTTACTAAATATGACAAAAGTCTAATTAACTTCAATAAAGTTCAATTTTAACTCTCATTAACTTTTATTCTGATTGTAACTAGAATTACGACCTTTTTATAGTCTATGTAAAAAGTGTTTTATTTGTTTATGCTGCGATCTTTTTCATAAGGAGCAACCTCTAAAATTTCTTTTATATTCACATAGTTTAAATTTTCTCGCAATGATGTCTTGCACCTTAAGAGTCTCAAAAGATTTCAGAAGACAATTCGACAACTTGTTTCTTAAGCAACATTCTGGATTTATTTCTTTCAATAGTTGATAACGTAACATATATATATATATATATATATATATATATATATATATATATATATATATATATATATATATATATATATATATATATATATATATTTATATATATATATATATATATATATATATATATATATATGTATATATATATATATATATATATATATATATATATATATATATATATATATATATATATATATATATATATACATATATATATATATATATATATATATATATATATATATATATATACACATATATATAACGGATTTTGAGCGAAGCGAAAAATCTATTTTTGGGTGAGATGGCCATGTCGTCCTGATGGAAGTTCCTATTGGGTAGCTTCCTAGGGTATATTACAACTACGGCTATATTCCCAGAGAATTTACCTTAAGGTACCAGAATTCTAACTCCTGGAGCGAATATCCCTCGTGAAAGGGATATCGCGACATATCAGAGGACGTATTCTTGACACGCCACATGGCAATCTGCACCCCGAACAGAGATTACGTATCGCAGGGGTCAATTGGCAAGAAACGAAATCGGGAAAGAAAAAGGGGGAGCTGCTCGCAAGGCTCCCTATCTCCCGTTTCGTAAGCGTGCCTGGCGCCAATCCTGGCGCCATCTGTATTCCTTGTAGCGTACACGAGGTGCTACAGATACTGTATGTAGGGAGGGGTCCTACAGCCCTTTCTTAGAAAGGGAAGGGCGGGTCCATCAGGACGACATGGCCATCTCACCCAAAAATAGATTTTTCGCTTCGCTCAAAATCCGTTTTTTGGGCTCAAGCCATGTCGTCCTGATGGAAGTATACCAGAGCATTACTGTATCTGTGGATTCTCAGAACGTGCCGTACTCCCCGGAGGTAATTTTTCCCGGTCGACTAGACCTAGAGACCTAACATGTTACCGTTATACATCTTTTCAACTAACTATAAACCATGTTAGAGCTTCCTGCCCCCTACAGGGAAGAGTCCTACTAGACTCTGGAAACGTCTCGAAGAGTACATATACCTATGTATGAATACCAGGCAAGCTAATATAGTGGTCTCACCCTATATTAAGTAAAGCATAGTTTGTAAAGAATCACTGCGTCAATATGAAATATCGACCAGTTCTCCGCACAATACTTGTATTGGACAAAGGTTTATATCCGCATAGGAGGAAACTAGTAACCGCCATCGTCACCTTATGGGACGGGGTCCTCCCGTTAAGGGAAAGCATAAACCAATGCAACATAGCTTGCATAAAGGAACAATTCTATTAGAATTATCCCAGATAAGGTACATAGAATGAATGCTCAATTATACCAATAAATTGACACAGGTGAAGGAGACGCAAGGTTCTCAAGAACAAGTTCATTGACAGACAATAAACAGACAGGTTAACCACAATTATATATATATATATATATATATATATATATATATATATATATATATATATATATATATATATATATATATATATATATATATATATATATAAGAAGAGGATAACCCAAAACTTTAAGCATAAGTATGATAGTAAACAGAACTTGTTTATCTGAAAGAAAAAACATTAAATGCCACTTTTAAGATACCGAGGTATCAAAGTCATAAACGTCTATATTACAAATCAATGACATTAGCGTTAGAAACGCTCGGCACACATGTCTGCACTTATGCTAGGTTCACCTTTGGAAATGGAACAGTCTACATGGGCAACTCAGTGCCCTTACTTAGTTTGTAGTACAGTATGTAACTACACACTCACCCTGGAATTAATCGTCCCAATTAAAACCACTGTTCCTCGCAGAGTTAAACAGTAGGGTTAATGACGCGACCCACTGCTACTACAGATCTCTTTAGTTCCTCTACTTGCTTCGCATAGTGGCGAAAGAACACTCTGGAAGACTTTCAGCCAGTGTATGAACGGAGATGTTCAAAATCTATACAATTAAAGAAATTTAAGGATGAGGCAACTTTCCTCGGATCATGACCTGCGGGTGTACTGTCAGGATCCGCTCTGCGAATGAAATATGTGATTTTCGCTCTGAATTGATTCAGAGATCAATTTGAGCCTGATGTTTCTCCCCTGAATAGTTGACCACCCTTGAAGTCTGAAGTTCTATGAAGATAGACCTTTAGGCATTCTACTGGACATAGAGATGCATCTTCTTTCAGAGGGCAGATTCTCCAGGGACCCCACCTGTTGGTAGGTAACTCATTCTTGGCGAGAAACGTAGGATCCGGAAACAGGTTCAGTTCTCCCCCATCCACGAACTGAACACGACCTGCCTCTCTCGAGAGGGCTACAATCTCACTAACCCTGGCCCCGGACGCGAGTGCAAATAAGAAAATAACTTTTTGTGTCAAATCCTTTAACGTACACTCTTCATTGCTCAACAGAGAAGCGAAATGAAGAACTTTGTCTAAAGACCATTAAATGGCCTTTGGAGGTGCTGAAGGTCTGAGCCTAGCGCAGGCTTTCGGAACTTTATTAAAGATCTCGTTACCTAGGTCGACCTGGAAGGCATATAGAATGGGTCTTGTCAAAGCAGAATTACACGTTGAAATCGTGTTAGCTGCCAATCCTTGACCATGGAGGTGGATGAAGAAAGATAAGCAGAAGTCTGTCGAGATCTCCTGCGGATTCTTCGCCTTGACAAAGGCCACCCATTTTCTCCAAGATGACTCATATTGCCTTCTAGAAGATTTGCACTTATATTCCTCTAGGAAGTCTATGCTGTCTTTCGAAATCCCGAAACACTTTCTCACCGCTAGGGAGAGAAAATCATGAGCTGCAGGGTCCGGGTTTTCTGTAATGAAGCGCAGACAGTCGACTTCTGGACTCGCTGGGTCAGAACTGGATCTGGTAGCGGTACAAACTTCAGCTGTAGTTCCAATGCCAGGGGGAACCACACGCTGTTCGGCCACTTGTGGGCCACTATTGCCACTACCCCCTTGAAGGATCTCAGTTTGTTGAGGACCCTCAACAGAAGGTTGTGAGGAGGGAACAGATAAATCCTGGACCATCTGTTCCAGTCGAGGGACATCGCGTCCACTGCTTCCGCTAAGGGGTCCTCGTACGGGGACACGTACAGGGGCAACTTCTTGTTGTCTTTCGTCGCAAAGAGGTCTATCTGCAGTTCTGGGACTTGATTCAGAATGAAGGAGAATAATCCTGCGTCTAAGGACCATTCCGACTCTATCGGTGTGAACCTGGATATAGCGTCCGCTGTCACATTGCGGACTCCTTGAAGGTGAACTGCCGACAGGTACCACTTCTTCTTTTCCGCCAATCGGAAGATGGCCAACATCACCAGGTTGAGAGGTGGTGACCTCGATCCTTGTCGATTCAAGCATCTCACAACTACCTCGCTGTCCATCACCAACCTTATGTGGATCGAGTGACGCGGGGAAACTTTCTTTAAGGTAAGGAGCACTGCCATGGGCTTCTAGAGAGTTTATGTGAAAGGTCTTGAATAGCTTGGACCAAGTCCCCTGGACTTTTTTCCGATGAGAGTGACCTCCCCATCCCTCCTTCGAGTCGTCTGAGTGAATCGTCACCGACGGGGGAGGTAGCTGAAGAAGAACCGACTTCTTTAGATGTCTGGCTTAGGACCAAGGCCTGAGAAGAGTACGTAGCCGAAGCGGAACTGGTCTTCTCAGATCTCTTCGCGCGTTTGATGCATAACTTCTCCAAACTCCGGTTGCATCCTTTAGCTGTGCTCTTAGCACTGGGTCTGTCACCGAAGCAAACTGGAGAGAGCCCAGTACCCTCTCCTGTTCGCGTCTTGATATCCTTTCGGAATCTAGAAGTCTCTTGACAGAACCCGCTATCTCCTTCCTTTTCTTCGCCGGGATGGAGAAACGGTGTGACAAAAGGTCCCAGTGGATTCCCAGCCACTGGAACTTTTGAGATGGAGAAAGTCGAGACTTTTTTCTGTTGATCTTGAAACCTAGGTACTCTAGGAACTGGATCACTTGACTGGAAGCTTGCAAGCATTCTGTCTCGGATGCTGCCCACACCAACCAGTCGTCCAGGTAGGCTACTACCTGAATTCTCTTTAGGCGTAATTGTTTGAGAGCTACGCTCGCAAGCTTCGTAAAAATCCTTGGGGCTATATTTAGCCCGAATGGCATGGCTCTGAAGGCGTATAGTCTTCGTTGTAGCTTGAACCATAGGTAGGGGGAGAGTCGACGGTTGATTGGAATGTGCCAATAGGCGTCTGACAAGTCTATAGAGACGGAATATGCCCTCGTGGGCAGTAAGGTCCTTATGTGTTGCAGTGTTAGCATCTTGAATTTGCAATATACTATGAACTTGTTGAGTGGCGACAAGTCCAGAATGACTCTGAGCTTTTCCGATTCTTTCTTGGGAACACAAAACAGCTTCCCTTGGAATTTGATGGACATCACCTTTCGGATCACATTTTTCTCCAACAGTTCTTGAACGTACTCCTCCAGAACGGGGGTGGAGTGTTGGAAAAACCGAAGGCACAGGGGTGGAGTGCTGTACCAGCTCCAGCCCAGTCCATTCTTGAGTAGGCTGTGGGCCCAGGGATCGAAGGTCCACCGATCCCGAAATTTCAGAAGTCTCCCTCCTACCGGTATCATCCCACTTGGACTGCCGTCCTGAGGTCTTGCCTCCCTGACCACGACCACCCCTGAATCCCCTTCCCCTTGAGGGGCGCCCAGACGAGCCTCTGGCTGCTCCTCTAGGCTTTGCTCGAAAGGAAGTAGACTGCCCTTCGAACGATGGGGTGAATGCTGTGGACTGTGTCGACACGGCCTGGGGTACCCACTGAAAAGTGGTCGGGGTTTGTGCCACGATCTGGGGCACTGGAGGCAATGGCAATTGCAGTTGCTGTTGCTGTCTAAAAGGCTTGGCTGGCCGAGATGGTAGCCTAGTCCTCATAGTCTTCCTCTTTGGTTGAGGACCCTCATCCGGGGAAGACTTTCTTTTGATAGCCAGACCCCACTTCTGGAGAAGGTTTCTATTCTCCAAGGCGGCCTTATCAACTACTTCTTTGACCAAATCGGTAGGGAAAAGGTCTTTGCCCCAAATGTTGGAGGAGATTAGTTTCCTTGGCTCGTGCCTCACCGTAGCCGAGGTGAACACGAACTCCCTACAAGCTCTCCTCGCCTTGACGAAGCCATAAAGGTCCTTCGTCACTGTGGCCAGATGAGTCTTGGCCACCACCATGAACATTTCATGGACCTTGGGGTCACTTGCCATCGTCTCAAGAGTAGTCTGAAGAGACATTGAGGCAGCCAGTCTTTCTTTTGTCTCGAACTCTCTCTGCAAGAGAAAGTCAGACAGCTTAGGGAGGTCCTCGCCGAACTGACGTCCGGCGATATCAGCCTCCAACTTCCCAACTGAGAACGTAAGATGGACGTCCTTCCAGTCTTTGTGGTCCATAGGCAGGGCCAACGACAAGGGTTTACACTCCTCCAGGGAGGGGCAAGGCTTGCCGGCCTCGACTGCTTTTAGTACAGCCGCAAACCCTTTCTGTAAAAAGGGGAAGGCTCTAGCAGGAGAGGACACAAAGGAAGGGAGCTTCTTGCTCAATGCAGCTACCTTTGAGTTAGAGAAGCCCCTCTCTTTCAACGAGGATGAAAGCAGAGCTTGAGCCTTAGCATGGTCCATCACTATGACCTCCTTCGGCTCTGTCTCCTCCTTTGAAGCTGGTTCCTTCTTCAGCCGGGCATAACAGTCCGGATATGATGCCTTGCTGGGCGAGAATTCCACCTCCTCTAGGGGAACTGAGCCCAACTTATCCGAGATGACGATCTTTCCAGTCGTCATCGGCATGTGCTCAGCATACCTCCATGGGTTAGCATCTGAGCACAAGGGAAGGTCTTTCACAATGAGCCTTTTCTGGGGCCCATGTGATTCTGCAAGGCTCTGCATCCGCAGTTCCATTGCAGCCGCCTTCTCCTGATTCTCCTCCTGCATTTGTTGGATCATTCCAACAATGGAGGAGAGGGCCTGTCCCAGCTCTACTGGGAGACCGGCTGATGTTGATGGAATAGGCTCCGGGATCTGAACCGGAGTAGCCGACACCTCGTCGACCTCTTCCTCTACAACGTCTGGGGCTTGAACTTCACCCTGGGCTTCTGCCAGGAGGTCTTCCTCTAGACGCTCGTCCACGTCAGACATCCTGTCATCTAACTGGATGTCTTGCATAGCGACCGAGACTTCAGCATCCACCTGGATCTGAACTTGGGCGATCTCCTCCTGAGGTTGGGGAATCATTGCATCAGCTGATGCCTTAGGGAAAAGATACGCCCTCATCTTCTCACTTGGAAGATAAGGTCCAGAGGTGTTCTTCTGGAAGCCCCTTACCCAGGTACGAAGCTTCTCCCTTGCTATATCCCTTGATTCCACCATCCTAGGGGAATCAAAGGCCTCCGTAATTAGGTTAGTGCACACAGTACATACCTGAGGGTCCCAATACCGGAGATCACCCTTGGAGACAGCGCATGCTGCGTGTCTCCTACCAAACTCATGTCCGCAGAGGTTCTTGCTGCAGACGTTGCAGAAGACACTTCCACACTTCGGAGGGTCCTTCTGTAAAGAGAAGAAATTTCCATGAGTATCAAGTGAACTATGTATCACTGGATATGCATAGTATAGCATAACAATTCAGAAAGGAAAGACACACTCTTGTGTTTCCTTCACAACCAATTGCTGCAGCCTTCCAGATAATAAAATCGAATGGTTAATCTCTTCTAGAATAACCAATGCAAAGTTTCCAGAGGAAACAGGTGGAGCTCACACCTAAGCAATGATTTTAAAATCCTGGATAATAGACAAGAAAGAACTCACTTTCTTATCTGTAGGGCAACGGCAAAGGGCTGTGCAAGAAAACACAAAAGTGTTAGAACACACAGTGCTGTACCAAAACCTATACTATAGTTTTCTTCTTACAGTATATGTTATACTGAGGAATACTGGTACGGTATAGGAGGTTATGTGCCGGCCGGCACACACCATAACTAGCTTTAAAGTATACTACTTAACAGCTATAAGGCGGCAGAACGCTGGTTCAAATGCATATGCCGGCCGGCAGTAACTGCCGGCCGGCAACAGCCAATGTCAGCCGGCAATGATTGCCGACCGGCAACTACACAAGGTAGTACCCGGCTGCCGGCCACACTCTTGGCGACCGGCAGACAAGGGCTGCCAGCCAGCAGCAAAAGAACCAGAGGACTACAACTGCCCGGCTGTCGGCCTATGAGGCTGGCAGCCGGGTCGGGTACAGCACTAGAAGAAAACAGAATGGATGCCCGGATAAGAGCGTACACTACCTCCAAGCCCGGCAATCCGAAAGAGTGCACATAAGGAAGGGGAGAATCTAATTCAGGCTTCCTGACCAATGCCGTCTGGTTCTACAGGCAGGCATGGATGAGGGACCAAGGGAGGACCGGGCAGCACTCAAAGCAGAAGACCCTTGCCGGCCGGCAGCTCTGCCGGCCGGCAAGGGACTGAGTCAATTCCACATCCTAACCTATCTTAGGTCCATATGTAGAATGACGTACAGTACTGTAATGGCTAGGCCATTACGGAGATAGAGGGGGAAGGGACAAAAGAGGGTCCTACCAACCTTGCTTTAGTGAAGGATCACCCGCAGCCAAGGAAACTCATCTTACCCTAAGGGGATCCAAGGAGGGAGGCCAGCAATACTTGCCAGCTCCCAAGAACCAAAGCAAGGAAGGTGTTGCTGCTCCCAGGGAAAGAAACTTATCCTCCCACCGAGAACAGCAACAAGGACTAGTCTGCTAGATCACAAAAGAAGGAATCATCTCGTACAGAAACCTTCGGTAGTGACCTAAGGAGGCTAAGCCTCCTATGTCTGTGTTCAGGCCAGCGAGGGAGACTCTACCCCAAGCCAGACGAACACAGACTCAGACTAAAAACTCTGTTGTTCTGTCCCACTCTGAAACCAGACTTACTGGAACAGGAAGGTACAGTAACACCCCAGTATAGTTTTATCAAAAGTTAATTCAGATAAACCACTTAGGGATAAGCCCAAGGCTTAAACAGAGGGAAAGGGATTGCATAACTTTTCCGAAGAAAGGAAAGCAACCGGGGAGTATGAGAAAGTATACTAAGGCACCATAAGCAACTTAGCCTAGGCACCAAGAGAATCGATTACCTAAATCACCGAAACTCACTCGTATACTATCTTGAAAATATTCAACATAATCTTAAATGTATAAAAAACAGCCTAAAGCTTCAATAAAATTTTAATACACTCGGAAAACCAAAGCATGGAGAAAGTACTAGGACCAAACGACTAGGCTACATGGCCTAGTGTAGGCCAGAATTGGCAAATACTAAGCCAAAATAATACTAAAGCACGAAAGGAAATCCTATGTAACGCTAAATAGCTAAAATTTATTAAAGCAAAACAACCGGGAATGTCGCTCTGGCTAACTAAACTTATACCTAGCGAGCGACAGCGTCCATGACGCCTCCGGTAGACTACGGCTCTTGTAACAAAGATTAATCCTATTAATCACTTAAAAATTTACCAGGAGCCTACATTTATACATAAAAGAAATGGTACTCAACTTATCAGAGGCCGACGAAGTTGGAGAAGCCATGAAAAGCTGAATAAATCCAAGATTTGCGTGAAACACAGGAAAAAACACCGAGTTGTTAAGCTACGCAAAAAGGAATACAGATGGCGCCAGGATTGGCGCCAGGCACGCTTACGAAACGGGAGATAGGGAGCCTTGGGAGCGGCTCCCCCTTTTTCTTTCCCGATTTCGTTTCTTGCCAATTGACCCCTGCGATACGTAATCTCTGTTTGGGGTGCAGATTGCCATGTGGCGTGTCAAGAATACGTCCTCTGATATGTCGCGATATCCCTTTCACGAGGGATATTCGCTCCAGGAGTTAGAATTCTGGTACCTTAAGGTAAATTATCTGGGAATATCGCCGTAGTTGTAATATACCCTAAGAAGCTACCCAATAGGAACTTCCATCAGGACGACATGGCTTGAGCCCAAAAATACATATATATATATATATATATATATATATATATATATATATATATATATATATATATATATATATATATATATATATATATATATATATATATATGTGTGTGTGTGTGTGTGTGTGTGTGTGTGTTGTGTGTGTGTATAAGTAAATTACCTATGA
>NC_090728.1:141883920-141888920 GCF_036898095.1 Palaemon carinicauda
TAATCGATTCTCCTGGCGCCTAGGCTAAGTTGCCTATGGGGCCTTAGTATACTTTCTCACACTCCCCGGTTGCTCTCTTGTCTTCGGAGAAGGTGTGCAATCCCTTTCCCTCTGTTTAAGCCTTGGGCTTAACCCTAGTGGTTTATCTGAATTAACTTTCGATACAACTATATTAGGGTGTTGCTGTTCCTTCCTGTTTCCAGTAAGTCTGGTTTCAGAGAGGGGGCAGAACATCAGAGTTCTTAGTCTGAGTCTGTTATGTCTGGCTTGTGGTTGAGACTCCCTTGCTAGAGTGACACAGACATAGGAGGCTTAGCCTCCTTAGGTCACTTTTGAAGGTTTCTGTACGAGATGATTCCTTCTTCTTGTGATCTAGCAGACTAGTCCAGTGTTGCTGTTCTCGGTGTCGAGGATAGGATCCTTTTTCTGGGAATAGCAACACCTTCCTTGCTTTGGTCCTGCGGGGGTTGGCAAGTATTGCTGGCCTCCCTCCTCAGATCTCCCTTAGGCTAAGATGAGTTTTCTTGGCTGCGGGTGATTCATTACTAAAGCAAGGTTGGTAGGACCCTCTTCGTCCTTTCCCCCTCTTTCCTCTGTAATGGCCTAGCCATTACATTACTGTCCGTCATTCTACATCTGTACCTTGCATAGGTTAGGATGTGGAGCTGACTTAGTCCCTTGCCAGCCGGCAGAGTGTGCCGGCCGGCAAAGGTCTTCTGCTTTGAGTGCTCCCCGGACCTCTCTTGGTCCCTCATCCATGTTTGTCTGTAGAGCCAGATGGCATTGGTCAGGAAGCCTGAAATTATATTCTCCCCTTCCTTATGTGCACTCTTTCGGGTTGCCGGGATATGAGGTAGTACAGTCTCTTATCCCGGCATCCATTCTGTTTTCTTCTAGTGTTGTACCCTAGCCGGCTGCCGGCCTATGTGGCCGGCAGCCGGGCAGTCGGAGTTCTCTGATTCTTTTGCTGCCGGCCGTCATCGGTTGTATACCTTTGCCGGCTGACTATTATCACGCCATTTTCTGCCGGTTGCTACGAGTGGTGGCCGGCAGCCGGGTGCTACCTTGTGTAGTTGCCGGCCGGCACTTGCAGGTGCCGGCTGGCAGTTACTGCCGGCCGGCACATGCATTTGAACCAGCGTTCTGCTGCCTTATAGCTCTTAAGTAGTATACTTTAGATCTAGTTAAGATGTGTGCCGGCCGGCACATTACCTTCTGTACTGTAACCAGTATTCTTCAGTATAGTATATACTGTAGGGAGAAAACTATAGTATAGTATTGTTGAAACACTGTGTTTTCAAACACTCCTGTGTTATCTTGCACAGCCCTTTGGTGTTGCCTTACAGATAAAGAAAGTGAGTTCTTTCTTGTCTACTATCCGGTATTTTAAAATCATCCTTTAGGTGTGAGCTACACCTGTTTCCTCTGGAATTTTTCATTGGTTGCTCTAAGATAGATTAACCATACGATTTTATTATCTGGAAGGTTGCAGCAATTGACTGTGCGGGAAACACAGGTGTGTGTCTTTCCTTTCTGTTGAATTATGAAGCTATGTATATCCAGTGATACGTAGTTCACTTGATACTCATGGAAATTTCTTCTCTTTACAGGAGGCCCATCCGAAGTGTGGAAGCGTCTTCTGCAACGTCCGCAGCAAGAACTTCTGCGGACATGATTTGTGAAGGAGTCACGCAGCATGCGCTGTCTCCAAAGGTGATCTCCGGTATTGGGACCTGCAGGTATGTACCGTGTGCACAAACCTGATTGCTGAGGCTTTTGATTCTCCTAGGACGGCGGAGTCAAGGGATGCAGCAAGGGAGAAGCTTCGTGCCTGGGTAAGGGGTTTCCAGAAGAACACCTCTGGGCCCTATCTTCCAAGTGAGAAGATGAGGGCTTACCTTTTCCCCAGAGCGTCAGCTGAGGCACTGATTCCCCAGCCTCAAGTGGAGATACCGGTAGTTCAGATCCCTGTGGATGCTGAAGTCGCGGTCGCCCTGCAGGACATCCAGTTGGACGACAGGATGTCGGAGGTGTCCGAGCGTCTGGAAGAGGACCTTCTGGCAGAAGACCAGGATGAAGATCAGGCTCCAGACATTGAAGAGGAAGAGGCCGACGAGGTGTCGGCTACTCCGGTTCAGGCCTCTGAACCTATTCCCTCAACATCGTCCGCTCTCCCAGAAGAGCTGGGAAAGACCCTTTCCTCCATCGTTGGAATGATCCAACAGATGCAGAGGGAGAATAATGAGAAGACAGCTGCAATGGAGCTGGAGATGCGGAGACTTGCAGCATTACGTGGGCCCCAGAAGAGGCTCAGCGTGAAAGACCTTCCCTTGTGCTCTGATGCTAACCTTTGGAGGTATGCTGAGCACATGCTGATGACGACTGGAAAGATCGTCATGTCGGAGAAGTTGGGCTCAGTTCCCCTTGATTAGGTGGAATTCTGGCCCAGCAAGGGGTCGTATCTGTACTGTTACGTCCGTCTGAGGAAGGAACCAGCTTCAAAGGAGGAGACAGAGCCGAAAGAGGTCATAGTTATGGACCATGCTAAGGCTCAGGGCCCACAGCCTACTCAAGAATGGACTGGGTTGGAGCTGGTACAGCACTCCACCCCCGTGCCCTCGATTTTTCCAACACTCCACCCCCGTTCTGGAGGAGTACATTCAAGAACTGTTGGAGAAAAAAGTGATCCGAAGGGTAAAGTCCATCAAATTCCAAGTGAGGCTGTTTTGTGTTCCCAAGAAGGACTCAGAAAAACTCAGAGTCATTCTGGACTAGTCGCCACTTAACAAGTTCATAGTGAACTGCAAGTTCAAGATGCTAACACTGCAACACATAAGGACCTTACTGCCCAAGAGGGCATTTACCGTCTCCATAGATTTGTCAGACGCCTATTGGCACGTTCCAATCAATCGCCGTCTCTCCCCCTACCTAGGGTTCAAGCTACATCGAAGACTCTATGCCTTCAAAGCCATGCCATTCGGGCTAAACATAGCCCCAAAGGATCTTCACGAAGCTTGCGAGCGTAGCTCTCAAACAATTACGCCTAAAGGGAATCCAGGTGGTAGCCTACCTGGACGACTGGCTGGTGTGGGCAGCATCCAAGACGGAATGCTTGCCGGCTTCTCTGCAGGTGATCCAGTTCCTAGAGTATCTAGGCTTCAAAATCAACAGAAAAAAGTCTCGACTTTCTCCATCTCAAAAGTTCCAGTGGCTGGGAATCCACTGGGACCTAGTGTCACACCGATTCTCCATCCCGGCGAAGAAGAGGAAGGAGATAGCGGGCTCTGTCAAGAGACTTCTGGATTCCGAAAGGATATCAAGACGCGAACAGGAGAGAGTGCTGGGTTCTCTCCAGTTTGCTTCAGTAACAGACCCGGTGCTAAGAGCACAGCTAAAGGATGCAACCGGAGTTTGGAGAAATTATGCATCAAACGCGCGAAGAGATCTGAGAAGACCAGTTCCGCTTCGTCTACGTACTCTTCTCAGGCCTTGGTCCCAAGCCAGGCAACTAAAGAAGTCGGTACTTCTTCAGCTACCTCACCCCTCGTTGACTATTCACACAGACACCTCGAAGGAGGGGTGAGGAGGTCATTCTCATCGGAAGAAGGCCCAGGGACTTGGTCCAATCTATTCAAGACCTTTAACATAAACTTTCTGGAGGCTATGGCAGTACTCCTTACCTTGAAGAAAGTCTCCCCGCATCGCTCGACCCACATAAAGTTGGTGCTGGACAGCGAGGTGATTGTGAGATGCTTGAATCGACAAGGATCGTGGTCACCACCTCTCAACCAGGTGATGTTGGCCATCTTTCGACTGACGGAAAAGAAGAAGTGGTACCTGTCGGCAGTTCACCTTCAAGGAGTCCGCAATGTGACAGCGGATGCTCTATCCAAGTTCACACCGATAGAGTCGGAATGGTCCCTAGACGCAGGATCATTCTCCTTCATCTTGAGTCAAGTCCCAGAACTGCAGATAGACCTCTTTGCGACGAAAGACAACAAGAAGTTACCCCTTTACGTGTCCCCGTACAAGGACCCCTTGGCGGAAGCAATGGACGCGATGTCCCTCGACTGGAACAGATGGTCCAGGATTTACCTGTTCCCTCCTCACAACCTTCTGTTGAGGGTCCTCAACAAACTGAGATCCTTCAAGGGAGTAGCGGCAATAGTGGCTCATAAGTGGACGAACAGCGTGTGGTTCCCTCTGGCATTGGAAATGCGGCTGAAGTTTCTACCGTTACCAGATCCAGTTCTGACTCAGCGAGTCCAGAAGTCGACTGTCTGGGCTTCATTACAGAAAACCCGGACCCTGCGGCTCATGATTTTCTCTCCCTAGCGGTGAGAAAGCGTTTCGGGATTTCGAAAGACAGCATAGACTTCCTAGAGGAATATAAGTGCAAATCTACTAGAAGGCAATTTGAGTCATCTTGGAGAAAATGGGTGGCCTTTGTCAAGGCGAAGAATCCGCAAGAGATCTCGACGGACCTCTGCTTATCTTTCTTCATCCACCTCCATGGTCAAGGATTAGCAACTAACACGATTTCAACGTGTAAATCTGCTTGGACAAGACCCATTTTATATGCCTTCCAGGTCGACCTCGCTAACGAGATTTTTTATAACATTCCGAAAGCCTGTGCTAGGCTCAGACCTTCAGCACCTCCAAAGCCCATTTCATGGTCTTTAGATAAAGTTCTTCATTTCGCTTCACTGTTGAACAATGAAGAGTGTGCGTAAAGGATTTGACCCAAAAAGTTATTTTCCTATTTGCACTCGCATCTGGGGCCAGGGTTAGTGAGATTGTAGCCCTCTCAAGAGATAAAGGTTGCATTCAGTTCTTGGATGGGGGAGAGCTGAATCTGTTTCTGGATTCTACGTTTCTCGCCAAGAACGAGTTACCCACCAACAGGTGGGGTCCCTGGAGAATCTGCCCTCTGAAAGAAGATGCATCTCTATGTCCAGTAGAATGCCTAAAGGTCTATCTTCGTAGAACTTCAGACTTCA
>NC_090728.1:141896420-141898920 GCF_036898095.1 Palaemon carinicauda
TATATATATATATATATATATATATATATATATATATATAAATATATATATATGTATATGTATATATATATATATATATATATATATATATATATATATATATATATATATATATATATATGTGCACGTATACATACACACGCACACATATATATATATATATATATATATATATATATATATATATATATATATATATATATATATAACATATATATATATATATATATATATATATATATGTATGTATATATATATATGTATATATATATATATATATATATATATATATATATATATATATATATATATATATATAAGCAGACACTTGCCACCCGTTGCGTGCTCTACTTCAGGCAAACACTTGTTATGCATTTACCTGACATCAAAAAAGATTGTTTCTTATCAATCGCCGCCGCCTGTATTAGTTTTCTGTTCCAGTTCCATTTTCTTTTCTTATGCATCTCTCCACCAATATACCGAATGCTTTGTAAATAACAAACACATCAACACATGTGTGAAAGAAGGGGTACAACGTTTGACGAAAATGAATTAATAGAAACATATCAATATATTTCTCGTTTGATAACAAAGTAATCTTTTACCTGTCATATCAAGATGATGTCACAAACGTTCCAAAGGGAACTATATAAAAGATTCTCGTCCAGCTGAAACATTTCTTTCCTGGGATACTGGAAACGTTTCTTTTCGTAGAAAATAGGAAATGAGATAAAAATGACAGACTAAAAGGTAAATGGAAAAATCCCGTAAACATTTTTTCTTGCACTGGACATAAGGTTCATTTTCTGTGACGAAGATAAAAAAAAAGTGAAACACAAAAGAACGATAAAGAAAGGGGGAAATTTATATTTTTTTTTCATTTGGTATTTTGGATGGATCTCAAAGAAAAAACTTCCTGAAGAAAAAAAAAATAGATTATCAAAGTGGAAAATGAGCAAAGAAAAATCTCAATTCCATTAGCAAGTTTGGGTTGGTGTGAGATCTCTCAGTGCCCCAATCAAATCCTGGACGTCCTGTTATTATCCAATGATAACAACGAAATCTCGTTTGCGAACACACCCTTCCACACATTGACCTATATTTTGTACTGTTGGCGGCTTCGTACATTGCTTATTGAGTCGTTCTCTCCTCACGGTTCGGAACTAATGACGTTAATAAAATAATCATAATAATCATAATAGAAGTAGTAGCAATAATACTGCTAATAACAATAACAATAATAATGATATGGATGATTTCAATATAAATCATAATAACAGTAAATATATCAACATTACTATTTCTATTATTTTTATCATAATTGTTTCTTCTTCTTCTTCTATTATTATTATTATTATTATCATTATTATTATTATTATTATTATTATTATTATTATTATTATTATTATTATTAGTCATGTGTTTGCTATTTTATAATGCAAAATCTTATGAACTACTTTACATGTGCGTGACGCATGTTATGCATAAAGCCTATTAATGATGATAGTTATACATAAAGTGACAGGGTGAAGCAATATTATATAGATTAAATTCTTTATCAGTTTCCCATTTTTCGACAACAACCAAACAGTAAAAATTCAGCATTTACATCTGGCTTGAGTGTACACTCGGGCACACTATTAGATCTTATTTCTCTTCCTCTTGTTTCGTTAAGTTCTTATAGTTTATATAGCAAATATCTATTTTAATGTTGTTGCTTTCCTTAAAATATTTTATTTTGCCTTGTTTCCTTTCTTCACTGGGATATTTTCCCTTTTGGGGTCCCTGGGCTTTTACCATTATGCTTTTCCAACTAGGGTTCTAGCTTAGCAAGTAATAATAATAATAATAATAATAATAATAATAATAATAATAATAATAATAATAATAACAATGATAAAAAAAAAAAACTTTTGATTTTATGCCATGTGATTATTAGCTGTTCGCTAGTCAAAATGGGTTATCTCTCTTATATCTTTAGAATGTAACAAGAAAATTTTCATATTTTTAGACTAAGATATTTTAAAATGGGCTGGTCAAATACTTAAGATATCACATCGATCATCTTCAGCCCTATGCTCTTAATTACCACCTAACAAACTTAGCTTTTTCGATTAACATCAGATAGTTTGATCATGATTCGCTTCCAACGGTCAGTTTTCCTTCTGCAAAGGAGGATCTGTTGGGATCTTCCTCGTTCATACATCCTGTGTGGAGGACTCTAGAAATGTTTTATTTTTATTCTTGATGGATAAAGGTGTGCGACAGTTAATGAAATTAATCAGCAATCAAACTTTTAGAAAGTTAATGGTCCTATTTCTTGTGTAAAACTCGCCTCAACTTCTTTATGTAACTACCGTACTTCAATACGTACTGCATTTTCGTATAACGGGTTGAGTTATTATCTAGTGAAAGGCGAAATTTCCTTATGATATAATATAAATATCACATAATTTTATTTAGGTTTCACGCTTGTTATGGTTTAATACCTATAGTTCTT
>NC_090728.1:141901420-141911420 GCF_036898095.1 Palaemon carinicauda
TTCTATCATATTTTGTAATTCCTCCCACGATTCACTAAACACGACTATGTCATCGGCAAGTCTTAGGCTATTAAGGTATTCCCATTAATATTGAATATATATATATATATATATATATATATATATATATATATATATATATATATATATATACAATATACTGTATATTCCTTTATAATGATGGCTAGCCTTCACAAATATTATTTTTTTGTGGGTAATATTATGCTTTTTAACCGTAGTTGCGATCACCACTGTAATGAAATTATCAGGTACCCAACTCACTTTCTAGATGAACATGGGCCTATATGATTTTTTAGGATTATGGCCATACACCAGTCGTCGTACGAGTCGAATGCGGGTCCTCTCGCTTGGCAGGCAGAGATAATTAAACTAGACACACAGTAATTCTTGTATTAGGCTTATCATGAAGACTTTTGGTGAAAGAGTAAATAGAGGAAATAGAGAGAGAAAAAGGGGGTTCCGGAGGCCTACTGGAAACGTCCTTGTAAACCAAGGATGGGGTATTTGGGGGAGCCTATACGTCTACCTGTTAAGTCATCAGCAGCCATTGTATGGCCCTCCCTGGTCCTAGCGTGGGTAGAGAGGGGGTTGGGGAGCTAATCATATGCATATATATGGTCAGTCTCGATGGCACTGTCTTGCCAGGTAGAGGATTGTTACTGTCCCTTGCCTCTGCTATTCATGAATGGAATTTAAACCGTTAAATCCTCCATATGGAGAGATGTTTGACGTGAATGCTGTCTTAATGTTGATTAAGTATTTTGAAGATTTGTTGAATGATAACAAAAAGACATTTCTGTTCAACGATGGAGTGGAAAAAAGATGTGTTACCTTAGGAATACATGTGGTGGTTACTCTTAAAAATGTAAAGAGCTCCACCGAGAGGTAGGAAATGGAAGCACAACAAGAACTGATAGGATTATAAGTGAGAGACTGGGGTATGGTGGTGAAAGTGAAAGGGAATGGCTAATACCGGATGTAAAGTATTCTTGGATGTAAAGTTTTCTTAGATGACAAAGAAATGTATCAGGGTAATGAATGAGATGAATAATATTTTTCTTTGTACACCCACATAGGTGATAGAGGGCACTAAGAACGGTTGGGTTTAACATTGTTTAGTGCGCCAGTAAATGTACACTATAGGATTTTGCTCAGGGTACGGAAGATTTTATTAAATTAGATTAGTGCAAGTTTAAATAGGGAAGAGTTTAAGAGGACCAAGTGTTTCGCATAAAACAACACGTGAGAAATTTGAAAGTAAAAGTAAAGAGCTGTATGTGACACACATGGGTAAAGGAAAAAAAGGTTTTCCATCTCTCTCTCTCTCTCTCTCTCTCTCTCTCTCTCTCTCTCTCTCTCTCTCTCTCTCTCTCTCTCTCGTACACAAGCGTTGAGAGCTCTCCTGTGTTCATAGGATTATGAATCCATCCATTAATTATCAATATTCAGGATGATTGGCAGGAGGGATACCCGAGTTTAATGCGCTGTCAGCATAAGGGGGAGGAAGTGATGTTGTGTATATTAATATTTGTTGTAACGTTAAAGGGTAAAAGTATCAGGCTTGTTATAATATTTAATAATTGGAACATAATTTTTTTCATACTATATCAAATGAAAAAAAAAAGGTTGTGAAACCTTACAATAGTTGCACCATTATCATTGAGTAAACCTTTGTATTCGTTGTGAAAATCAGTTTGTGACACTGTCATGTTATGCAGCGTTGAAGTAAGTGTTAGTCTTTTCATTGCCCTTCCCATAAATTTCTCGTTGATAATCGTTTTTACAAGTAAAATTATTTTGACTAAATTTGCACAAAACCAATAAAATTAATAAATAAGTATATAAATAAACGCTCTTACGAGTACTCTCACGTCAAGGGAAGAAAGGACAACTGTAAGAATTACCATTTTGGAATACTGATTATGATTTGATTAATTCATCCAACGTAACTAAATACAACAACTCAAGTAACCCAGATCATTATAATATCGAAACAGGCTGGATTCAGTTTAGCAAGTGTAACAGTGGAGTGGGCGTTCAAGTCACGTTATTACTGATCTTGATTTGTTCTATAATTTCTTATCTGTTCTCCTTTATAGTTCATTAGCTGTTTCTCTACATCCTTTCCCCACTAGGCAGCTCCTCCTAATGAAGCCTTTGGTCTTGTAGCATTCTGCTTTTCCTATTAGGATTGTAGCTTGGCAAATAATAATGATAATAATAATAATAATAATAATAATAATAATAATAATAATAATAATAATAATAATAATAATAATAATAATAATAATAATAATGATAATAATAATAAACGTGATAACAGTTGAACTTAAGAAAATCCGAAATACATCAAGAGTTTCTCCCATTCATTATCAAATTTTCAATTACAATCTTCCTTATTTAGTCCTAATTAGAGGATCCTTATTTAGTCCTAATTAGAGGATGTCCCTCGAAAGTCTTTTTCCAAAAGAATCCATTCTATTACAGCAAAGGCTTAAAGGCCACTAATGAATGGCGGAGGCAAGGAACAGTGATATTGCCCTAGCAAGAAGGACAATACAATAGAGACTGACCATAAATCATATGATCAACGACAAAGCCTCCTCTCCACCCAAGCTAGGACCAGAGAGGGCAAGGAAATAGCTACTGAGGGCTCAGCAGATAGATCTATAGGCTCCCCCAAACGCCCCAGCCTTAGCTCACAAGGATGGTAAGGATGTGGCGACCAAAGGAACTAACGAGTTTGAGTGGGACTCGAACCCCAGACTGGCGTACACCAGGCAGAGACGTTACCAGTCAGGCAACAACAACCACTATATTACTCACTATATAATCCCTCAGCCTACTTCTATATGAAAAAGTGTTCCTTTTTCATATATTCCAAAACTCAATAAAGAAAATGGTATGAAGAAAAATAACAAAATTTTATAAAAAAAAAAAAAGGATGGCGATTGATTATAAAATGGTTGTTAATATGATTACGACGCATAAAGGTAATCGAACTTTTGAATATAAGTAATTGAATTTCTAGATAATGTAATTTTCGGCGGAGCTTGCAGGTATTCGAAAAAAAATCATCTTTGAGAAAGGAAAAAACAGGGTATTACTAAATTTAGGTAGCTATTATTATTATTATTATTATTATTATTATTATTATTATTATTATTATTATTATTATTATTATTAAGAAGACTGAATTAAAACTTTTTCACCACAAATGCATAATCATATTATTCATACATATTAGCTAAATGAAGATGAAATTTCTGTATTAAATTAGTTTCTGTATTTCCCGGCTTAAAAACATTTTCTTAACCAAAAGCGCTGCTTCAAATCTGCGAGTAAAGAATATTAGAAATATCTTTCAAGCTTTTGAACAAATGGCCTTTCACCCAGGAATGATATCATCAAACTATCTTAACCTTTCTTAATTTTGCCGAAAAAAAGGATGATAACATCAAACATTTTACCCAGCAAATGAATCATGTCATGATATCAAATTACTTATTTTCTGCATTTCAAACCATATTATAAATATGGTAGACCAATATTCATTGATCCATGCTTATTAAAAGGCCATGTTGTTTTTTTACAGGTCAACACTTCTATTCAATTACCAGAATATAAAATGTATCGCCAATGACATGACATTATAGAATAAATATATTGCTTCTTTTTTCGACTTTTGCCGACAGTTTCTTCAGCCAATAACTAACGGCTATCGTCAGAGCATCTTACAAAGAAACCATTATCATCATATAATGGTAGGCATTCATATACATATATATATATATATATATATATATATATATATATATATATATATATATATATATATATATATATATATGTATATATATATATATATATATATATATATATATATATATATATATATATATATATATATATATATATATGCAAATTATTTCCGTTCCCTACTATAAAGATTTATCCAACCAGTTACAATCAAGAACAGGGCAATTTCCCTCATACAATAATAATAATAATAATAATAATAATAATAATAATAATAATAATAATAATAATAATAATAATAATAATAATAATAATAATAATAATAATAATAATTTGGTAGTAGACCCTCTTTAAAGCGCTGTAAACACTTTGATTCATGATGCGGCAGTGTTGAATGGATGCGCTGAAAAACGACTTTTTTCAACACGAAACCGCACCACCAACGTGGTGGCCAGGCAGGCCCTATTCCATGTGTCTTCTCAGTGTTGGGTCAGCGTTCAAAGTAAGAGGATGTCCGCGCGGATCAAAGCTAGCACCAAAGGCTAACTCACTCCCTCCCATAGTTCCATTGAGTGGACGAGGACCAACATTCTTAATTTTCTCTTCAATAATAATATTATTTTCAATAATAATAATAATAACAGTAGAGTCTCCTGGTCGAATAAATCATCGGCATACACCCTCTTTCTATGAAAACTGAATTGCAACTACACAGCAAGCGTGAGAAAACAAGTGAGCAGTGTTTTATTACAGTTTGGCAGCTAGGAATTTTGTTGAGCAC
The DNA here is from genome assembly GCF_036898095.1 of Palaemon carinicauda. Lineage (NCBI taxonomy): Eukaryota > Metazoa > Arthropoda > Malacostraca > Decapoda > Palaemonidae > Palaemon > Palaemon carinicauda. The sequence goes on from NC_090728.1 coordinate 141,905,982, forward strand.
CACGAGATTGATATATGAATCATGTGTGTGTACTGGGCTTCAGGCATATCTCATTGAATATTATCGCTTCCTCAGTAGCATTGATTTTGTATCCTGTCTTCTCAATGGATCTTATGGTTTTCTTTTCAGCATTACTGCATTCTGCCATTAATAGGGCAAAATTCCTCGTTCGTTACGGGTAAGGTAAATACAAGGTCGTTTATAATTGGATTTAATGTAGTCTACAAAATGGTACACAAAGTAAGCAAAGTACAGTTTACAGTGACGCGTTTCAAGAGTTATTTCCTCTAATCCTCAGGCTGGAGTGTTTGAAATGGTGATGGCTAAGTCCTTTTATATGGTATTTCTGGCTTGTAGAAAGTGGCGGCGAATTTACGTTGGCTGCCTCCAGCAACAGGGCCGGAGCAGATAGTGGCGTAAGCTGGGTGGCGAATTTTCATTGGCTGATGCGCTCGCTGGGTAAGGCTGAGTTACAACCAGATTGCTGCTCCTCTTACTGCTAGGCTATGAGTCACCATACTATCTCTCAACGGCTTGGCTATGATTAGTGGATGTGCTCATCAAGATAATTTCCACTGTAGAAGGGCTGCTCTGGAGTTGATCGTGGTCATCTTGATTTTGGTTTTCACGTTCGGTAGGGTCCATGTTCGGCCTTTGGATGTTATTCCTTCGGCAGGAGGGGAGAAGGAAATTCTCTCGATTGTATTTCTCCGATTTTATGAAGAGGGCTCTAAGTATTCTCAGCGCTCTGCTGTCAGGTGTGCTCCCAATTATATTTTTGTTCTAAACAATCTCATCCAATCTGATGCTGTTATTATAAGATTGGAGGGCATGTGTTTTAATGTCACCTTGCTGGACGTGGCAACACATTCGCTTGGACGACGCATTGCAATCATCTCTATGTATTATCAAGGGTATCCTAGAACTGGACATTGGTAGTAGTAAACTACGTTGGTCTGTGTAAGAAAGTCCTGTATCGGCGGGGCTGGGGTGTTCCTCATTGATAATAGATGGTCCGTTTAATCTTGGAGTGATCCTCCACAGGGGAAACATAGTTTTTGACGATGTCCCTCACAGGTTTCACATCTTTCAGGTGATCCTTATGCATATGACCTATGTAGTAAAGGTTGATGGTTCTGATTGTATTGTCAGTATGTGGCTAGTGCTTTTACCAAATGTCTATGAATAGCTTGATTTCCCTTTTAATTTTCATATTTGAATGGCCATTGTTCACGAGGACCTGGGAGATACGATCCAGTTCGGCATGAGTTCGCGCCTAGAGGAGCATTGGGTGAGCGCCCTGCAGACGTAGGCCTTGAAGATTGAGGCCTTGTACCAGGCAGGGCAATCACTAGCTCCATTCAGGCATAAGCCAAGGGTGGTTGGCTAAGTGTATACAGTGGTGTCAAATTCAGTGGAGGGGTGACACCAGTACATCTACGAAGGGCAGGCATCGGTTGTTGCTGTGTTCCATCATAAACTTAAAGGAACTTCACTCTTCAAACGTCCTACGAAGGGTCTCGATGTCCTGGACAGAGGGAGCTGAGATGAAGGTACACTCTATATGTCACATACACGTCAGGTCGACGTATGCATGAAAATACCTGCTCTATGTGTATGTACGTATTTAAATTAACACACACTTTTCTTCTTTATAGGCAGTAACCGAAGATGTTAGCCCAAAGCTTTTAAGGTGCTAATAGGCTAAAGACATTTAGCATTTCTATGGCGTTTACTCAACCACACAATGAATAGTAATGACGTTTCCTAATTTCACTTATTTGATGATCAATGGCCCTGTTGGAGCCCTTAGGATTGTATGCTTAGTAGTATTAAATAATAATAAATAGTAATAAAAAATATAATAAATATTAACTATAAGTAATAATAATAATAATAATAATAATAATAATAATAATAATAATTATGAATAATAATAATAATAATAATAATAATAATAATAATAATAATAATAATAATAATAATAATAATAATAATAATAATAATACTAATACTAATACTAATAATAATAATAAAGCGAACGTATTACCAAAGTCGTTAGTAACGCTTTTATTAAATGAAATTCCTCAAAAATGATAATATAGTATTATCATAATTATCTTTGTATTTATAAACCAAAACATACCCCAGTGATGAAAATCTTGCAATGGTTTTGCAGCTTGAAATAAAATTTGTATCTCTTTTCAGTAAAGTCTGAACCCCATAAACAACAACAATAAGATAATCTGTTGTTTCTGGCAAATATTTTTCTAGTTTCAAATGGAGTTTTAAATTATCTCCATGACTTCTGTTTCCAAAAGTGTATCCTGGGGATATCACATAAATTCTTGATTAATAGTCGCTTTAGGGTAATCATGGTAAGGGATCAAGCAGCTAATTTGGTAACGTAGGGATACATTATTGATATAATACTAATACAAAATATCTTCCATTTAATCAGAGAGAAAATGCTGGTGTCTATTTGTAGATTGAATATGCTAATCTACTAATACCATTCATCTCTATTTAGTTTGATATTCTAATTTCCTGATATCGATTTAATTGAGCGTCGCAAAATATTATTGGAAATGCTTACCAGAGTAGAGCATATATCTAGAGAGGTCTCATAATAAAAAAAAAAAAAAAAAAAAAAAAAAAAAAAAAAAAAAAAATCTTCTGTGGATGTGATTTGAGCTTGATTAACAACAAAACTGGACTCAGTCCTGGACAATAGCAGTAAGACGGCTCATTTTAATTCATCGACCACGAGCAGTTATGTGTAATATTTCCTGGATGAATAAAAAAAACCAAAATGATAATAATTGGAAGATTGACGAAATTCTATCGCAAAATTCATTTCCTAATAAACTACTATGAAATTTTGCTGTTTGTATTCCTTGAATTCTTTATATGGAAAAGTAGTTTTACCTATACTTTTCGACTTTTTATTTTTAACGTAAAGAATCATCTTGCTAACCAAGAAACTTTGGTCCTTCACCCAGCAAAACAGTATATCACCTTAAACATTAATTTGCAATTAACTCCAGAAATCATAGATGCATTCCCTACGGAGAACGTTGTATTGCTTTAACTAATTTGAATCCTTTAGAGTGAGACAAACTTGAAACGAAGCACCTGCCAATAAAAGCGAGCATCTCTAACTCCCCAACTCAGTCGCGATCTGTCAACTTTGAGACGATTAAATGCTCGTAGGCTGAAATGCAGATCCCAGTTGCATTTCCAGTGATGAGCAATGGCATAATGACGACCAGATGCAGAAGCAGAAGCCGTGAACAGATTAAGGCTTCTGGAAGGGTACTGACAAAGTCGTACTTGAACTGAAAACGTTAAGGATGGGGAGGGGCGTTAATAATTCTAAGCTTCTTTGATTGTGATGTACAATAAAAGGAATTATTATAACGATGAATAACATCTGGTCGTTTTCAAGGATAAAAGATAAACTGTTCCAGTTCACAAAAACTTGTTCTAATATTCCGTTGTATTATAATCCAGCATCAGATTGTATTTACTGAGAAATTATCGTGAAGAGCAGCCGTACGTTATGAACTTGATAAGTTTTAGAGGATTTAAGCTAAGAAATAGTTGAAAGAACAATCTACGAATTTGGAAGAGGAGTTTTTTTATGATGAGAATACCAGGAGTAAAAGCTACATAAAGTCTTATCGTTATATTATGGGTGTGTAAGTTTTGAGGTATAAGTGATGCAAAATATATTTATAAAAGAAAGTACAGGTGAACTAAAATCAGATTTTCATCATGATATCCTATTGTATTTCTGTGTTTCCAACATGATTTCCACTTCATCTTTAGCAAGCTCATGTATTTCCTCTTTGAATTTTAAAATTCATCATAACATTGTTTCCTATTCGTTATTTTCCTGCAGCTAAGTTAGTTATTCACTCCTTAATTACTTATTTAATCATTATGATTTATCTAACTCTTTGCGTATTATGTAGAAATCATATCCTGTTAAAAGATATTACTCTCTTTTCTATGTGTTTTATTAGAATAAATATATGATAATTACTGTTTCCCTTTGTCTCATTAGTTAACCAATGAATATTTTTCATGCTTTTAGTTGAAGATATTAATTTTCATTCTTCACAGACGCATATACAAAGGTTAAATCTCTTCGGATAAAAGCTTATAAATAATCAATTCCAATAGAAAATTAAATATTGAAATAACACAAGCTGAAAATGCTATTTAGAATAATTGATAATTTGAGTTGAAGTCATTTTCAAAAGCAAAATGACTCGAGCAATGTTGACATTGCTGATGGGTTTTGATTTCGTTGAATTTCTACTGTAATATTACATACAATTGTAAGACGAGAAGCCAGTTTTCATTAAAAAAAAAAAAAAAATTACATCTATTGGGTCCCAGCGCCCTCATTACCAATTCAAATTCAACTAAAAGTTTTCTTTTCATCATGAAAATATATCAGTATTAATCTCGACACCTTTTCGGTTACATCACATCTAGTTACGTTTCTGCATCGCTCGTGTCACACTTCTAATTTGTCCCCGATTCAGAATGGTTGGGACGATAGTATCGCAACGATACTCGAAGACTGACAGGTTTTATTTTCCTCACATACCATTACCTCTCAATATAATGGCTAAATATCTTCCAGTGTGTTTCCTAAATTATGCTCAGTTAAGGAGTGGATTCATCATCCCTTGGAAAGGGAAATGAACTAGATAGTTATCAATAAAAGAAAACAAAATAAGTGTTTTGAAATATCTTAATCTATAGCGTTAGGGAACCTACGTATTTATTCAACATACAGAGGAAAGCTTTCATGAGCAAAACAATACATATTTTTGTTTTCTACATGAAAGAAATTTTCGGTTCACTTGTTTTCGGAACAGAAGATTTGATTAACTTTTAAATTTGGTTTGTTAGCGTAATAAAGATACACCATAGAGTTATCTATCGGGTCATTAAAACAAAACTGAGAAATTGAAAATTATTTGACATTCAAAGAATTTGAGAAAATTTGTTCGCGTGTTTATGTCAGAATTGTGGGTAAGTTACTGCATAAGTATTAATCACGTTCCATGGTTCACGGCTATGTATGACATTTTCCGTTATTCAAATTAGTATTGCAAATCCATTAACGGTTTGGGACACATTGATAACAACATTTTATATAATCCAAAAGCCATCAGCCTAAAATTTATGAAAAATCATAAAGGCTCGGTTAATGGAATCAGAAAATAATTTATATACAATTTCCTATAAAAATACCCTGCTAAACTAAATAAAATTCTGTCAATACTGAAATCTTTGGAGCTTCTACCAGCGCAACTCGAGTATTTGCATGAGAAATTTCTAGGACCATTTCAGTAGTTAGAGTCTGGATTTTGTCCGCCCTTTTAAACTGATTTATATTACTAGTAACTGTTAGATACA
>NC_090728.1:141919053-141921553 GCF_036898095.1 Palaemon carinicauda
ATATATATACTTAAAATATATATATATATATATATATATATATACACATACATATATATATATATAAATATATATATATATATATATATATATATATATATATACATACATATACATATATATATATATATATATATACATACACATATACACATATATATATATATATATATATATAAATATATATATATATATATATATGTATATATATACATATATACAATGTATATATATATATATATATATATATATATATATATATATACATGATATATATACATATATATATATATATATATATATATATATACATATATATATATATATATACTGTATATATACATATATATATATACATATACATATATATATATATACTACATATACATATATATATATATATATATATATATATATATATATATATATATATATATATATATATATACATACTGTATATATACATATATATATATATATATATATATATATATATATATATATATATGTATATATATACATATATATATACATATGTGTATATATATATATATATATATATATATATATATATATATATATATATATATATATATATATAGATAGATAGATAGATAGATAGATAGATAGGCATTTGCGTTTCTGTTTGCATGTTTGTGTGTAATTTTCCCTTTGTAGTTTTGTTTGTCCATATGTGTGTGTGTGTGTCTGTATGCGTGAGAATGTGCAAACTGGTTATCTCCCTCTGTGTGGCTTTCCTTTTAATGATAGGTTTCAAAGGCGATTTATCAACTTAATCTAGCTCCCTTAACCCTAGAGTTCAATTCTTCTTCTTTTTATTCTTATTTCTCATAGTGGATTTCAAGTGAAAAGTTATATAGAAAAAAACCTTGCGGCGTATATTAAGGATTAAGCAAAATCCGAGTTATTTTTGCAAAACATTCCTGATGCTTAAGGCTGTTAATCCTTCAGTTATTCCCATTCCATGTTCATTCGTGATATAAAAACCTGCCATCAACGATATAACTCCCATTTTACTAAGAAATATTTTACAATCTTACAACACTCAGGTACACAAAAATATAAATGATTATATATATATATATATATATATATATATATATATATATATATATATATATATATATGGTATATAAGTATATATATATATATATATATATATATATATATATATATATATATATATATATATATATATATATATATATATATATATATATATATATACATAATACATACATATATATGTATATGTATACATGTGTATATATGCATTTATGCATATATATATATATATATATATATATATATATATATATATATATATATATATTTATATATATATATATATATATATATATATATATATATATAAACATATATATATTATATATATAATATATATATATATATATATATATATATATATAGATATAAATATATATAAATATATATATATATATATATATATATATATATATATACATGTATATATATATATATATATATATATATATATATATATATATATATATATATATATATACATGTATATATATACAAATATATATATATATATATATTTATATATATATATATATTTATATATATATATATATATTTATATATATATATATATATATATATATATATATATATATATATATGTCCATATAGTATATATAACCCGCAGAATTTCTTTTTATCTTTTAGCTTACTTGAAGCGAACTTATACTAAAGAATTTGAATTATTCTATCGCTTAATGGTCATGAATCGTCGGTAATCTATTGAGCAAGAGGTTTCCGAATTTCTTCCATTAAGTGCAAAAGTGAAACTCTAAGAATTGTGGGTATATATATGTATGGTCATTCTCTAGGTCCTAACAGAGTTCAGTCCCCTATCTCTGAAATTCCTGAGCTTCCTTTATATCACGTTTTCATGAATGTTTGAAATATGCATAAACAAATGGTTAATCTTCCCCAAAAGAAAGTGTAAATCAACCTGGATAGAAAGTAATAGTTAATCTTGATATATTATGTACATCTCAATTAAATTGTATGTTTCTAGGGGACTCATAAAGCAGCTATGCCATTTCTTTCCTTTATGGTGGCTGATGTGGTAACGTTCCTGACTAGTAAACGCTAAACTGGGATTCGAGTTACGCTCAAACTTGCTAGCTTCTTTGAATGCTGCAACCTCACAATCCTTGTGAGATATGGAGGGGGGGGGGGGGTTTAGAGTGACTGTAGCCCTATCTGCTGAGTCATCAGCAGCCATTGTCTGGCCAGTCTTGGTCCTAGCTTGGGTGGAGAGGGGGCTTGGGCGCTGATCATATGTATATATGGTCAGTCTCTAAGGCATTGTCCTGCACGATAGGGCAATGTCAGTCCCTAGCCTCTGCCATTCATGAGTGGCCTTTAAACCTTGAAATGGTGGCTACTTTATTTACAAAATCTAACGATTCTGTGAACAAAACAA
>NC_090728.1:141924053-141926553 GCF_036898095.1 Palaemon carinicauda
TACTATTTTTATCATTATTCCTTCTTCTTCTATAATTGCTATTATTATTATCACTATTTAGGTCTCACGTTTGATATGTTTTAAAACATATAGTTTTTGACAAACCCCTGAAGTGATAATTCAATTAATAAAATATTTTACAATTGGGAAAATAATGAGCTAATCACAACGACTGAGGTGATTTAGGTTCATTATACACAATTTATTAAGGCTAATCACAACAAATAAAGCAGTTAAGGTTCATTATACATGACTTATTAAAGCTAAGCACAACAAATAAAGCAGACCAAGTTAATTTTACATAATTCAGTAAAGTTAAAATAATTGAAACGACGAATGAAATACGTAAGAAGTAAAGACAAATTCAGGGACAGAGTACCAAGGATTGTCTAAGCCACAAAGTATTTCAGCTACTGAATAATTGTCGTGAGATTTTGAAATTTTATTTTAGAAATTCCACCTGATTTCCGTGCTCATATGAACGCCGATCCACAGATCATTAAATATGCATGCGAGGAAAGTACGTTCAGAGTTTACCAAATCATTTCTTATACTTTCTTGTGGACAGTTTCTCGATATAACCAGTGTAAATTGAGAAATTCCGTGTAGCAAAGAATATGTTAGAAGCAATACTCTTTACAAATGCAACACTCTGTGACACTGCTGAATTGGAGAAACAGTTTTCAGTTTTCATTCGATTCAACATCCACTTGTATCTCTCTCTCTCTCTCTCTCTCTCTCTCTCTACCTTATGGAAAGAGCGAGTTAATAAGCAATGTACGAAGCCGCCAACAGCACAAAATACACATCACTGTGTGGAAGGGAATGTTAGCAAACGAGATTTCGTTGTTATCATTAGATAATAAAGGGACATCCAGGATTTGGGCCACTGACAGATCTCACACCAACCGAAACTTGCTAATTGAAATGAAATTTTTGTTTGTTCAGTTTCCACTTCCGTCTTCTGCTCTTTTTTTTCTTCGTTTTCTAACTTTTTTCCTTAAAGTTTTTTCTTTAACGAGATCCATCCAAAACATCAAATGGGAAAAATAGATTAATTTTCGCTTTCTTTATCGTTCTTCTGTTTTTTTTTTTTCGTCACAGAAAATGGAACTAATGTCTAGTGCAAGAAAAAACGTTTACGGGATTTTTCCATTTACCTTTTAGTCTGTCATTTAATCTCGTTTCCCATTTTTTACGAAAGGAAACGTTTCCAGTATCCCAGGAAAGAAATGTTTCAGCTGAACGAGAATCTTTTATATCGTTCCCTTTGGAACATTTGTGACATCATCTTGATATGACAGGCAAAAGATTACTTTGTTATCAAACGGAAAATATATTGATATTTTTTTTTTATTCACTTTCGATAAACATTATATCCATTCTTTCACACATATGTTGATGTGTTTGTTATTTACAAAGTATTCGGTATATTAGTGGAGAGATGCTTGAGAAAAGAGAAAGGATCTGGAAAAAGGCGGCGGTGATTGGTAGAGAACAATCTTTTATTATATCAGGTAAAAGCGCAACAAGTGTTTGCCTGAAGTTAAGTACGTAAGATGAGCAAGTGTCTGGTTCTATATGTACGTGTGAATATATATATATATATATATATATATATATATATATATATATATATATATATATATATATATATATATATATATATATATATATATGTATGTGTGTTTGTGTTAATGACATTAGGTTTGCTTTTGATGCTGCGCTAATTGCTTGATTCAGCTGAAAAGCTTCTGAGTTTCTGAGGTCGTTGCTGAAGTTGAACAGATCCAGAGAATATTTTGAGACAAATCGTATAGTAATGAGAGAGGGACTGGGTTCAGTTAGCTAGGAGTCAAGATCTAGGGTGAAATAAGCAAACCATTGAACTAAACAGATGTTGTGAAGGCGAATTTAAGTTTAGACTTGCGGAAGTAAAGATAGCATTTGGGTTTGTGTATTGCCATAATCAGCATAGTTTTGATAGTCAAGGTCTCCCTTACTAGGTTGGTTTGCTGTGAGCGATTACACAAAATTCTCCCATCATCACCAATTCGCAGTTGAAGAGCGTGGTGATATGATGAAAACTGGCCAAACCCCAGACATGAATAATGACATGTCTGATACGTTTATTGTGCAGTGGATGAGTAACAGCTTGATTTCTTGTTGTGTATATATATATATATATATATATATATATATATATATATATATATATATATATATATATATATATATATTTATATATATATATGTTTGTATATATATATATATTTATATATTTATATATATATTTATATATTTATATATATATATATATATATATATATATATATATGTGTGTGTGTGTGTGTGTGTGTGTGTGTGTGTCTTGTGTGTGTTTGGGTGCCCGCGCGCGTGCTCTATTTTAGCTCAACGGAATCGCCAACAACTTTCTTGCAATAGGCCCGTAAATTCCATAGGTACACGTTCCTGCCATATCCATGAACTACAAATTGAT
>NC_090728.1:141931553-141941553 GCF_036898095.1 Palaemon carinicauda
GTAGGGTTAACACCGCGACCCACTGCTACCACAGATCTCTTTTAGTTCCTCTACTTGCTTCGCATAGTGGCGAAAGAACACTCTGGAAGACTTCCAGCCAGTGTATGAACGGAGATGTTCAAAATCCATACAATTAAAGAAATTTAAGAATGAGGCAACTTTCCTCGGATCGTGACCTGCGGGTGTATTGTCAGTATCCGCGCTGCGAATAAAATATGTGATTTTCGCTCTGAGTTGATTCAGAGATAAATTTGAGCCTGATGTTTCTCCCCTGAATAGTTGACCACCCTTGAAGTCTGAAGTTCTATGAAGATAGACCTTTAGGCATTCTACTGGACATAGAGATGCTTCTTCTTTCAGAGGGCAGATTCTCCAGGGACCCCACCTGTTGGTGGGTAACTCATTCTTGGCGAGAAACGTAGGATCCGGAAACAGGTTCAGTTCTTCCCCATCCAGGAACTGAACATGACCTGCCTCTCTCGAGAGGCTACAATCTCACTAACCCTGGCCCCGGACGCGAGTGCAAAATAGGAAAATAACTTTTTGTGTCAAATCCTTTAACGCACACTCTTCATTGCTCAACAGAGAAGCGAAATGAAGAACTTGTCTAAAGACCATGAAATGGGCTTTGGAGGTGCTGAAGGTCTGAGCCTAGCACAGGCTTTCGGGTCTTTATTAAAGATCTCGTTACCTAGGTCGACCTGGAAGGCATATAGAATGGGTCTTGTCAAAGCAGACTTAAACGCTGAAATCGTGTTCGCTACCAACCCTTGACCATGGAGGTGGGGAAAAAAGATAAGCAGAAGTCTGTCAAGATCTCCTGCGGAATCTTCGCCTTGACAGAAGGCCACCCATTTTCTCCAAGATGACTCATATTGCCTTCTAGTAGATTTGCATTTATATTCCTCAAGGAAGTCTATACTGGCTTTCGAAATCCCGAAACGCTTTCTCACCGCTAGGGAGAGAAAATCATGAACTGCAGGGTCCGGGTTTTCTGTAATGAAGCGCAGACAGTTGACTTCTAGACTCGCTGGGTCAGAACTGGATCTGGTAGTGGTACAAACTTCAGCTACAGTTCCAATGTCAGGAGGAACCACACGCTGTTCGGCCACTTGTGGGCCACTATTGTCGCTACCCTTTGAAGGATCTCAGTTTGTTGAGGACCCTCAACAGAAGGTTGTGAGGAGGGAACAGATAAATCTTGGACCATCTGTTCCAGTCGAGGGACATCGCGTCCACTGCTTCCGCTAAGGGGTCCTCGTACGGGGCACGTACAGGGGCAACTTCTTGTTGTCTTTCGTCGCAAAGAGGTCTATCTGCAGTTCTGGGACTGATTCAGAATGAAGGAGAATGATCCTGCGTCTAAGGACCATTCCGACTCTATCGGTGTGAACCTGGATAGAGCGTCCGCTGTCACATTGCGGACTCCTTGAAGGTGAACTGCCGACAGGTACCACTTCTTCTTTTCCGCCAATCGGAAGACGGCCAACATCACCTGGTTGAGAGGTGGTGACCTCGATCCTTGTCGATTCAAGTATCTCACAACTACCTCGCTGTCTATTACCACTTTATGTGGAACGAATGACGCGGGGAGACTTTCTTTAAGGTAAGGAGCACTGCCCTAGCTTCTAGAAAGTTTTATGAGAAAGGTCTTGAATAGCCTGGACCAAGTCCCCTGGACTTTTTTCCGATGAGAGTGACCTCCCCATCCCTCCTTCGAGGCGTCTGAGTGAATCGTCACCGACGGGGGAGGTGGCTGAAGAAGAACTTGACTTCTTTAGATGTCTGGCTTGGGACCAAGGCCTGAGAAGAGTACTTAGCCGAAGCGGCTGGTCTTCTCAGATCTCTTCACGCGTTTGATGCATAACTTCTCCAAACTCCGATTGCATCCTTTAGCTGTGCTCTTAGCACTGGGTCTGTCACCGAAGCAAACTGGAGAGAGCGCAGTACTCTCTCCTGCTCGTGTCTTGATATCCTTTCGGAATCTTGAAGTCTCTTGACAGAACCCGCTATCTCCTTCCTTTTCTTCGCCGGGGTGGAGAAATGGTGTAACAAAAGGTCCCAGTGGATCTTAGCCACTGGAACTTTTGAGATGGAGAAAGTCGAGACTTTTTCTGTTGATCTTGAAGCCTAGGTACTCTAGGAACTGGATCACTTGACTGGAAGCTTGCAAGCATTCTGTCTCGGATGCTGCCCACACCAACCAGTCGTCCAGGTAGGCTACTACCTGAATTCCCTTTTGGCGAAATTGTTTGAGAGCTACGCTCGCAAGCTTCGTAAAAATCCTTGGGGCTATGTTTAGCCCGAATGGCATGGCTCCGAAGGCGTATAGTCTTCGTTGTAGCCTGAACCCTAGGTAGGGGGAGAGTCGATGGCTAATTGGAATGTGCCAGTAGGCGTCTGACAAGTCTATAGAGACGGAATATGCCCTCTTGGGCAGTAAGGTCCTTATGTGTTGCAGTGTTAGCATTTTGAATTTGCAATTCACTATGAACTTGTTAAGTGGCGACAAGTCCAGAATGACTCTGAGCTTTTCCGAGTCTTTCTTGGGAACACAAAACAGCCTCCCTTAGAAATTGATGGGCTTCACCCTTTTTCTCCAACCGTTCTTGAACGTACTCCTCCATAACGGGGGTGGAGTGTTGGAAAAACCGAAGGTACGGGGGTGGAGTGCTGTACCAGCTCCCGCCCAGTCCATTCTTGAGTAGGCTGTGGGCCCAGGGATCGAAGGTCCACCGATCCCGAAATTTCAGAAGTCTCCCTCCTACCGGTATCACCTCACTTGGACTGCCGTCCTGAGGTCTTGCCTTCCTGACCACGACCACCCCTGAATCCCCTTCCCCTTGAGGGGCGTCTAGACGAGCCTCTGGCTGCTCCTCTAGGCTTTGCTCGAAAGGAAGTAGACTGCCCTTCGAACGCTGGGGTGAATGCCGTGGACTGTGTCGACACGGCCTGGGGTACCCACTGAAAGGTGGTCGGGGTTTGTGCCACGATCTGGGGCACTGGGGGCAATGGCAATTGCAGTTGCTGTTGCTGTCTAAGAGGCTTGGCTGGCCGAGACGGTAGCCTAGTCCTCATAGTCTTCCTCTTTGGTTGAGGACCCTCATCCGGGGAAGACTTTCTTTTGATAGCCAGGCCCCACTTCTGGAGAAGGTTTCTATTCTCCAAGGCGGCTTTATCAACAACTTCTTTGACCAAGTCGGTAGGGAAAAAGGTCTTTTCCCCAAATGTTGGAGGAGATTAGTTTCTTTAGCTCGTGCCTCACCGTAGCCGAGGTAAACACGAACTCCCTGCAAGCTCTCCTTGCCTTGACGAAGCCATAAAGGTCCTTCGTCACTGTGGCCAGATGAGGCTTGGCCACTACCATGAACATTTCATGAACCTTGGGGTCACTTGCCATCGTCTCGAGAGTAGTCTGAAGAGACATTGAGGCAGTCAGTCTTTCTTTTGTATCGAACTCACTTCGCAAAAGAAAGTCAGACAGCTTAGGGAGGTCCTTGCCGAACTGACGTCCGGCAATATCAGCCTCCAACTTTCCCACTGAGAACGTAAGATGGACGTCCTTCCAGTCTTTGTGGTCCATAGGCAGGGCCAGCGACAAGGGTTTACACTCCTCTAGGGAGGGGCAAGACTTGCCGGCCTCGATTGCTTTTAGTACAGCCAGAAACCCTTTCTGTAAAAGGGGGAAGGCTCTAGTAGGCGAGGACACAAAGGAAGGGAGCTTCCTATTCAATGCAGCTACCTTTGAGTTAGAGAAGCCCCTCTCTTTCATCGAGGATGAAAGTAGAGCTTGAGCCTTAGCATGGTCCATCACTATGACCTCCTTCGGCTCTGTCTCCTCCTTTGAAGCTGGTTCCTTCCTCAGCCGGACATAACAGTCCAGATATGATGCCTTGCTGGGCCAGAATTCCACCCTCCAGGGGAACTGAGCCCAGCTTATCCGAGATGACGATCTTTCCAGTCGTCATCGGTATGTGCTCAGCATACCTCCATGGGTTAGCATCTGAGCACAAGGGAAGGTCTTTCACATTGAGCTTTTTCTGGGGCCCATGTGATTCTGCAAGGCACTGCATTCGCAGTTCCATTGCAGCCGCCTTCTCCTGATTCTCCTTCTGCATTTGTTGGATCATTCCAACAATAGAAGAGAGGGCCTGTCCCAGCTCTACTGGGAGACCGGCCGATGTAGAGGGGCTTGAACTTCATCCTGGGCTTCTGCCAGGAGGTCTTCCTCCTGACACCCGTCCACATCAGACATCCTGTCATTTAGCTGGATGTCTTGCATCGCGACCGCGACTTCAGCATCCACCTGGATCTGAACTTAGGGGATCTCCTCTTGAGGCTGGGGAATCACTGCATCAGCTGATGCCTTAGGGAAATGATACGCCCTCATCTTCTCACTTGGAAGATAAGGGCCAGAAGTGTTATTTTGGAAGCCCCTTACCCAGGTACGAAGCTTCTTCCTAGCTATTTAAATGTCTCATTAATCAGGTTAGGGCACACAGTACATACCTGAGGGTCCCAATACCGGAGATCATCCTAGGAGACAGCGTATGCTGCGTGTCTCCTACAAAACTCATGTCCGCAGAGGTTCTTGCTGCTGACATTGCAGAAAGCACTTCCCCACTTCGGAGTGTCCTTCTGTAAAGAGAAGAAATTTCCATGAGTATCAAGTGAACTATGTATCACTGGATATGCATAGTATAGCATAACAATTCAGAAAGGAAAGACACACACTTTTGTTTCCCTCACAACCCATTGTTGCAGCCTTCCAGATAATAAAATAAAAAATGGTTTATCTCTTCTAGAGTAACCAATGCAAGGTTTCCAGAGGAAACAGGTGGAGCTCACACCTAAGCAATGATTTTAAAATCCTGGATAATAGACAGGGAAGTACTCAGCTTCCTATCTGAGGGCAACAGCAAAGGGATGTGCAAGAAAACACAATAGTGTTAGAAGATACAGTGCTGTACCAAAACCTTTACTATAGTTTTCTTCTTACTGTATATGCTATACAGAAGAATACTAGTACAGTATAGGGGGATGTGTGCCGGCCTGCCTTTGCCGGCCGGCACACACCACAACTAGCTTTAAAGTATACTACTTAACAGCTATAGGGCGGCAGCACTCTGGTTCAAATGCCTGTGCCGGTCGGCAGCAATGCCGGTCGGCAGCAACTGCCGGCCGGTAACAGCCAGTGTTGGCCGGCAATGGCTGCCGGGCAGCAACTACACAAGGTAGTACCCAGCTGCCGGCCACACTCTTGGTGACCGGCAGACAAGGACTGACATAAGCCGGCCGGCAAAGGTACAAGACCGATGCCAGCCGGCAGCAAAAGAACCAGAGGACTACACCTGCCCGGCTGCCGGCCTCATAGGCCGGCAGCCGGGACAGGTACAGCACTAGAAGAAAAATAGAATGGATGCCGGGATAAGAGTGTACACAACCTCCAAGCCCGGCAACCGAAAGAGTGCATATAAGGAAGGGGAGAAACTAATTCAGGCTTCCTTGACCAATGCCGTCCGGCTCTGCCGGCAGGCATGAATGAGGGACCAAGAGAGGTCCGGGCAGCACTCGAAAACATAAGACCCTTGCCGGCCAGCAGCTCTGCCGGCCGGCAATGGGCTGAGTCAATTCCACATCCCAACCTATACTAGGTCCAGAAGTAGAACGACGTACAGTACAGTAAGACCCCTGCCGGCCAGCTCTGCCGGCCGGCAAGGTACAGTACAGTAATGGCTAGGCCATTACGGAGATAGAGGGGGAAGGGACAAGAGGGTCCTGCCAACCTTGATTTAGTGACAGATCACCCGCAGCCAAGAAACTTATCTTAGCCTAAGGGAGATCTAAGGGGAAAGGCCAGCAATACTTGCCAGCTTCCAGAGCACCAAAGCAAGGAAGGCGTTGCTACTCCCAAGGGAAAAACTTATCCTCCCCCGAGAACAGCAACAGGACTAGTCTGGTAGATCACAAAAGAAGGAATCATAACTACAGAAACCTTCGGTAGTGACCTAAGGGAGCTAAGCTCCCTTTGTATGTGTTAGGTCAGCCAGGGGGACTCTGCCCCAAGCCAGACAACACAGACTCAGACTAAAAACTCTGTTGTTCTGTCCCTCTTGAACCATAACTACAGGAACAGGAAGGTACAGTAACACCCTAGTATAGTTTTATCGAAAATAAATTCGGAAAAAACCACTTAGGGATAAGCCCAAGGCTTAAACAGAGGGAAAGGGATTGCATACCTCCTCCGAAGAAAAGAAAGCAACCGGGGAGAATGATAAAGTATACTAAGGCTCCATAAGCAATTAGCCTAGGCACCAAGAGAATCAATTACCTAATTCACCGAAACTCATACGTATACAATCTTGGAAATATTCCACACAGTCTAAAATGTATAAAATATAGCCTAAAGCTTCAATAAAATTTTAATTACACTCGGAAAAACCAAAATCATGCATGAAGTACTAGGACCAAACGACTAGGCTACATGGCCTAGCGTAGGCCAGAATGGCGAATACTTCGCCAAATAATACTAAGCACGAAAGGAAATCCTATGTAATGCTAAATAGCTAAAATTTATTAAAGCAAAACAACCAGGAATGTCGCTCTGACTAACTAATTTATACCTAGCGAGCGACAGTGTCCAGGACACCTCTGGTAGGCTACGGCTCTTGTATCAAAGATTAATCCTATTAATCACTCAAAATTTTACCAAGAGCCTACATTTATACATAACAGACACTATACTCAACTTATCAGAGGCCGACGAAGACGAAGAAGCCATGAAAAGTCGAATAAATCCAAGATTTGCGAGAAAAACAGGAAAAAACACCGAGTTGTTAAGCTACGCAAAAAGGAAATGCAGATGGCGCCAGGATTGGCGCCAGGCACGCATACGAATCGGGGGATAGGGAAGCCTTGGGAGCGGCTCCCCCTTTTTCTTTCCCGAATTCGTATCTCGTCAATCACCTCCTACGAGACGAAATCTCTGTCCAGGATGTAGATTGCCATGTGACGTGTCTAGAATACGTCCTCTGATATGTCGCGATATCCCTTTCACGAGGGATACTCGCTCCAGGAGTTAGAATTCTGGTACCTTAAGGTAAATTCTCTGGGAATATCGCCGTAGTTGTAATATACCCTAGGAAGCTACCCTATAGGAACTTCCATCAGGACGACATGGCATGAGCCCAAATATATATATATATATATATATATATATATATATGTATATATATATATATATATATATATATATATATATATATATATATATATGTATGTATATATATATATATATATATATATATATATATATATATATATATATATATATATATTTATATATATATATATATATATATATATATATACATACATATATATATATATATATATATATATATATATATATATATATATGTATATATGTATATATACATATATATATATATATATATATATATATATATATATATATATATATATATATATATATATATATATGTATATGTATAATTATATATGTATATGTATAATTATATATGTGTATACATAGATATATATATATATATATATATATATATATATATATATATATATATATATATATATATATATATATATATATATATATTTATATATATATATATATATATATATATATATATATATATATATATATATATATGTATATGTATAATTATATATGTGTATATATAGATATATATATATACATATATATATATAATATATATATATATATATATATATATATATATATATATATATATATATATATATATGTATATATGTATATGTATAATTATATATATATATATATATATATATATATATATATATATATTTTATATTTATATTTATATATATATATATATATATATATATATATATATATATATATATATATATATATCTATATATATATATATATATATATATATATATATATATATATATATATATATATATATCTATATATATATATATATATATAGATATATATATAGATATATATATATATATATATATATATATATATATATAGATATATATATATATATATATATATATATATATATATATATATATATATATATATATATATATATATATATCGTTGAATTTTGGCTCTAATCAAACCTAAATTCTTCGTTTAACAGTTTTTGTTTCTGCCATTATAAGAAGATTTAAGGAAAGTAAACACTCTAGTTCCATATGGACGCTAACGATCTCTGTTTTGTCTCGCATTTCTGAACCCGACTAGAGATCACATAGCAGCCACTGAAGAGTAATTGGGTTCAACAGTGAGTGGCTACTCAGAGTAACAGTCGTTTCAGGAAATGGTTCGTTTATCAGAGGTTTTAGTATTATTCTGACACCATTCGAAAGTGGAAGTCAGTTCCACACAGAGCTAAATAAGATATATACACTTGCTTTGAAATAGTTTAGGAAAGAGACAAAATGCTAATGCGCCTTGACACACGCATAGGACACAAAAATACACTTATGTACACATAACACAACAACAACAAAAAATGCAGCCGCTTTTAGTTCACTGTAGGACAAGGCAATTAACATGACTGTGGTTTGGCCAGTTTTCATCAACACTGGCCAGTAGGGATTGGTGATGGTAGGAGATTTTCGTCTGATCGCGTGACGCAAACCATCCCTGACTAGTATATCTTTGCTGATCATGGTGATTCGCAAAGCCTTACAGCACGCTAAGGTATATGTTATATGTGCATACACATGTACGCACACGTACACACATGCACACGCACATACACACACATAAACACACACACGCATATATATATATATATATATATATATATATATATATATGTATGTATGTATGTATGTATGTATGTATGTATGTATGTATGTATGTATGTATGTATGTATTATTATTATTATTATTATTATTATTATTAGCCAAGCTACAACCCTAGTTGGAAAAGCAAGATGCTATAAGCCCAAGGGCTCCAACAGGGAAAAATAACCCAGTGAGGAAAGGAAATAAGGAAATAAATAAATGATAAGAATAAAGTAACAATATATCATACTCAGTGTCAAAACAGATATGTTTTATATAAACTATTAACAACGTCAAAAACATATGTCATATATAAACTATAAAAAGACTCATGTTAGCCTGGTCAACATATATATATATATATATATATATATATATATATATATATATATATATATATATATATATATATATATATATATATATATATATATATATATATATCAGTGATTCCCAACCTGTGGTACGCGGGGGCCTTCCAGGTGGTACGCGAACACTTTCGGGGTCATGAACGATTTTTAGTTATATTTTACTTCACAAAGATGTGTACTGCCTAACACAAGATAATCTGGCAACGATTTGCAACTGTTGCCACACGCCACCCACTGGTCCCAGCAGCCCACCGTTAAATTAGGTCCTCCACTTACTCTCGTAGTTGCCTACGATCGCCAGCTACTTCAACTAAAACTCGGTCAACTTGTTTTTAACCGAATTTAAATGTGAAGAATTAAGTCACCAAGCAAATCTGGCAGTTTTTCGGAGGTTAGTGGAGGACCTAATTCACACAGTACACTTACTTAATGCGCTAATATGTAGTATTAGTTGCATTTTATCGACAAGAAATAACAACATTTGTGGCTGACGGCAAGAATCCAGTTGCTTGATAAGCAAGTGCATCATTCTCTGGATGACGGCGATGAGTGTCAGCCAGTGACGTCATGGTCAATGAAAGCTGATTGGTGGAGAGACGAGTCCGGGCGAGGAGAGCATTGCAAGACGGGGCAGTTAGGAAGGGCACTCAGCAGTACAAGTACGTTGCCTTTCCCTCCCTTCACATCCCCCTCCCTTACTTCACACTTCCCTCCCATCTTCCCTCCACACCTCCCTTACTTTACTATACCTTACTACTTATACTTTACATATACTTTATTTATTTCTTGATTG
>NC_090728.1:141946553-141956553 GCF_036898095.1 Palaemon carinicauda
TAAATATATATATATATATATATATATATATATATATATATATATATATATATATATATATATATATCTATCTATATATATATATATATATATATATATATATATATATATATATATATATATATATTTATATATTTATATATATTTATATATTTATATATTTATATATATATATTTATATATATATATATATATATATATATATATATATATATATATATATATATATAACTTTTTATTATTTCAAATATTAATCCAAAAACTTGAAAGGAATTCGTAGCACCGAAATTAATTTCTATTTTACTGCCTGTCTGTTGGCATTTAGTTAACCTTGACCTTTGCACCACCATAAGAGACAGATGTTCGAAGTTTGATCATGGAAGTCGTGTAATTGCCAGAAATTCCACAACCTCATTCAGTTCAATTCCATTTGTTCCGTCTTTTCTTCTCTTAACTCAAATGACAGATGCTTTGCCCTCGCCAGTCATTACAATTGACCTCGTATCTGAGGATGCCATGAAGCCAATATTTCTTTCACTGCTTTGTCCTCTCTGCCTAGAAACTCTAGTCCGTATTGCTCTCCTCCTTTTTCTAGATTCCTGAAAACTTCATTTTATTTATGCATTGGGGAAATCTGCAATCCCTCAAAGAATCGACCGCCGGAAAAGTTCTCCCCTTTTTCCATTGGAGAGAGGGGAGATTCAGTAAGTCATTTGCTGTGGTTCTCAGTTCCAGCTGCAATTGTTATATCAGTCAGTACAGGGGAAGAAGAGAATGGAAGAGGGTGGAAAAGGGAAAGGGAGGTGAGTAGAAGAAGATAATAATGTAGCAACGAAAACTGTATAGATGTATCATAAAATCGGATTTCTTAGAAATGAAAATTCGTCCAAATGGAATGAGTTACTTTTTAAAAATATTTGCAGTGACCGAGACAGAATTGGAATTTTGCAGTCAATTGTATGCTACTGAGTTATATTTAGTAATTATTCCATTTGTTTGTATGTTTTTCTATGTTCTGTTGAGCTTGCGCTAAATAATGGCCTAGATAATCTGTCCTACCCACCTTCATCTCAGAATTTCTAACAAAATATTGATTCTTGATACAAGATTTATTGTGTTTTGAGAACAATGTCAAATGTGGGGATTTGAACACAAATTTGTTCTGTAGACGGGAGAGCAAATGAGAGAGAGAGAGAGAGAGAGAGAGAGAGAGAGAGAGAGAGAGAGAGAGAGAGAGAGAGAGAGAGAGAACTTTTTCTGGATCAAGATTTCAATACTTTGCTAGAAAGTCATGAGGAATTTCGCGGAAACTTTTAGCTCCAACAGTACTTTTTAATATGGCAATTTTACCTCATTAAACTTTTCTCATTTCTTAATAATAAAATGAAACCCCAATAAAACAATGCTATTTTGGGGTTACTCTTTTCATCTATAAGATGTTTTAAAGAGGATTTTATACAAAAAGAAAATGTACTTATATAATTATCTTAGCATTAATTTTTATATTCATACATTTTTATTGCTACATGTTAATTTTAAAGGTCGCTATTTATCTTATCAAATTTGAATGACAAAAATCTTCAAGTGTTCGATAGTGTTGTATATTTTTTATGAAAATTTCATATTTGAAGAAATCGGGCTTCAAAGTATTTTTCTAGATTGATTGAATGGATTTTAGTATGGGTGAGTGGAGGCTTCAAACTAATTTTACCTCACAACTGGAGATCATAAGAACATAATGATCATGTTTCAGGATTTTTCACTTAACAGTGGTGAACCCCTTTCCTGAAATCCAAAACTGTTCCTTTCCCCGCGCACATACAAGTACTAATACGCCTACAGGAGCAAGATAGTTTAACAATGTTATCATCGGTCTTTTTCTAAGCATATTTTACGCTTTTGGCTTATTTAATTATCGTCTCTGACACTTTATGTGTCTTTCAGCATAATCATGAAATATCAATTATAAATATATAATTATAAGCAGAGATGCGTAACACTTGTTTATTTTGTGGTGGCTTGTTGGTAATATCCTTAACTGGTGATCGCCAGACTAGATTTCGAGTCCCGATCAAACTCGTTAGTTCTTTTGGTCGTTACAAACTCACCCTCCTTGTGAGTCAAGGATGGGGGTTTTGGGGGAGCCTGTAAGTCGATCTGCTGAGTCATCATCAGCCATTGTCTGGCCCTCCTTGGTCCTAGCTTGGGTAGAGATGGGTCTTGGGCGCCGATAACATGGTTAGTCTCTTGGCCATTATCCTGCTTGATAGGACAATGTCACTTTACTATGCCTCTTCCATTCATGAGTGGCCTTTAAACCTCTAAACCATATGTTATAGAAACCCGATAATTGACCCACTGATAATTAGAGAAAATTGTGTAATTGTTTGGGGTACTTGACTAAATAGCTTGCCTGTCATCTTTGACAAAAAAAGACTTTAGAGTTACGTACGTGACCCAACAAGCTTGATTAAGTATATAAATATGACTTTCTCGTGATAAAAGATTTTTCTTTTTTTGATACTTTAAATATAGACGTCCTCCAAGTGAAAAATGGAATACTCAGATTATCCCAACCAGAAATCGTCAGTCGCCGTCCTCAGTTCAATATTCCATAGTTTTTCTTCATTCTAAAGCAACCTCTTCATCTATTTCGAGGGCTGATTTTTTCATCCAAAAGGAAAGGTGTTATTTTTTTTTTTTCTTAGTTAATGAGAGAGTTCCTCTGCCTCCAACGCATTAAAAAAACTTTATGAGCTTGAACATATGAAATGATAAAAATTAGAATATTGAATTTTAGGAGATGATTTTAATAGCAATAGACGTAAGTACGAACATATGCCACAGAAGTTAAACTCTGTGGTATATCACTTGAAGAAACAAAAGTAAAAGAACTTTATTGATGTTTCTGGAAAAAAGGGAAGGTCTTTGTCTTGTGTGGTTGAGAGGAGAAGAGGTCACAAAGGTTGCGCTGACGAGTTATTGGTTACAATGATGTTTGTTTGTAGATTTGTTGATTAAATCTTTAGTTAAGAGAGAAAGAGACAGACAGTCTATTTCCAGTTGTAATAAATTCTACGTATAAGTATGAAAAAGAAAAAAAAGCATTTTCAATTGCGATTTGCTTAGTTGCGAAGGACAAAACTAGTAATAATGATTGTTCATTCTGAATGAAAAAGCAGTAGATACTTGAGAGAGAGAGAGAGAGAGAGAGAGAGAGAGAGAGAGAGAGAGAGAGAGAGAGAGAGAGAGAGAGAGAGAGAGAGAGATTGGAATTTCACAGAAAATTTATTTAATTTAAACTTTTAATGATGCATACTGAGATATATAACTATTGGCATTAAAAAAAATTCGAAAAATGTGTGCATAAGTTATTTTGGGGAAAGTGGGTAGAAAGTAAAGTTTTTAGATTATACAAGGAAAAAAGTGCGATATTTTGGTTATTCACTACGTAACTATCATGTGATGAGTAATTACGGTTATTGATCCCCATTACGTTGTTAAACAAAAAATGGAAAATACGAGTTGTTTTCAATAAGAAATATGTACCATATGCAGTTCTGTATAAACTTAAAGGAGGTCAGTCACATATAGGGAATTGGTGTTTAATGTGTAATGAATAACAAAGTAAAAAAAAAAAAGTAAACATTAGAAATATGAAAGTTTTAATAATACGATCCTACGGTTTTATTATTATTATTATTATTATTATTATTATCATTATTATTATTATTATTATTATTAATATTATTATTATTATTATTATTATTATTATTGTTATTATTATTTCTTTTTTTTTGGTTTCACGTTGTGACGGCGCCGAGTAAGGGTGTGAACTCAAAGGCAGATTGGAAACGACTGAGTTATATTAATGTGGAACACTCTCCTTATATACAAAACCTCAAGGCAACAGAACAGAACAAGTTCACAAGACAGACAATATCACAGAGGAAACACCAGACATGAATTTTCATGTTCGTTTTAGTGCGAGGGAAGAGCGAAGATACAAGCATAATATATACAAAAGGAATTATGTACAATTGCGTGAAACACGGTTGGTACATGGCTCCCCCCCCCTAAAAATGACATACTGTACATGTTAAATAGGGTGCCCTGATCTAGAGAGGCAAACTGTAGGCGGGTCATCTGGCAGAAGATAAGCAGGTTTTAGACGATCAATGGAGACCCAGTCTTCTTTGCCCCGAATGTTTAGGAGGAATGCTTTCGGACTGCGTCGGATCACAAGGAAAGGGCCCGTGTAAGGGGGCGTTAGTGGTGGCTTGCTGGTGTCGTTGCGCAGGAAGATGTGCGTTGCAGAGTGCAAGTCCGTTGGTATGTGATGCTTCGCTGGGGGCTTGTAAGTCTGGCAGCACGGAGTAAATTTTCCCACGACTTGACGTATGAGCTGGAGATCATCGCAGGAGGTTGTAGAAGGAAAAAATTCGGCAGGGACGACCAACGGGTCGCCATACACCATTTCGGCTGCCGAGACGTCGAGGGCGTCTTTAGGAGTGGTCCTTAGTCCAAGGAGGACCCAGGGAAGCTGAGTAAACCAGTTGCAATCCTTGCAGCGGGACATCAAAGCTGCTTTGAGGGTGCGATGAAAACGTTCAACCATTCCATTGGCAGCGGGGTTGTAGGCCGTTGTCTGATGTAGGGTGATGCCCAGGAGATTCGCTAATGACGTCCACAATTGAGAGGTGAAAGTGGTTCCCCTGTCAGAAGTAATATGCTCAGGGATACCGAATCTTGAAATCCATCCAGAGAGTAAGGCAGATGTACATGAGGCGGACGTTGCAGTTTCCATGGGAATGGCTTCAGGCTAACGAGTGGAGCGGTCGATGACGGTAAACAGGTAACGATGTCCTTGTGATGTGGGTAGGGGGCCTACAACGTCGACGTGAATGTATGCGAAACGACACTGAGGTTGAGGAAAGGTGCCCACTCCTGAATCCGTGTGTCGATGTACTTTGGAAGTTTGGCAAGAAGTACAGGCACGGACCCAATCCTTAGCATCCTTAGAAATGCCGTGCCAAATGAACTTTGCCTTCAGCAGCTGTGCAATAGAACGGGACGAGGGATGTGAAAGGCCGTGGATAAGATCAAACACCTGTCGGCGCATGGGAGCAGGAATCCAAGGTCGCGGTCTACCAGTACTGACGTCAAAGAGGAGGGTGGTGTTGGAGTCTTCTAGGGGAAAATCCTCCCAACGGAGGGACGTGCAGGATGTCCTATAAGCTTGATACTCTGGATCCTATCGTTGGGCTTCAGCCAGGGCGTTGTAATCCAATCCCAGTTGAACGGCAGCCAACGTGTTTCTTGACAGGGCATCGGCAACGGGATTCATTTTCCCAAGGACGTATTGGAGGGTGCAATTGTATTCAGCCACGGCAGAGAGATGTCGGCGTTGACGGGCGGACCAGGCGTCAGACTGTCGAGTGAAGGCGTGCACCAGAGGCATGTGGTCTGTGCGAATGACGAAGGGCGTACCTTCTAAGAAATGGCGAAAGTGACGGACAGCCAAGTGCACCGCCAGCAATTCTCGATCGAAGGTAGAATAACCCGATTCTGCCTTGGACAGTTTTCTGCTGAAGAAGGCCAATGGGCGGGGCGAGCCTTTGACCACCTGCTCGAGTACTGCACCAATAGCGACGTCGCTGGCATCGGTGGAGAGAAGGAGAGGGGCATGTGGGATAGGAAAAGTGACAGCCGCAGCAGTTGATAGGGCCTTCTTTGCATTGCAGAAGGCTGCTTCTTGAAGGGGACCCCACTTCAGGTCCTTGAGGGAGGCGTAGAGGGGAGCAAGAGTGGCGGCAATGGCTGGCAGAAAACGGTGATAATAGTTGATCATGCCCAAGAATTCCTGCAGAGCTTTGACGGTCGAGGGCGCGGGGAAGTTCTGAACGGCTGCTACCTTCTCAGGGAGGCGATGGACTCCTTCAGGAGTGATACGGTGCCCTAAGAACGACACTTCGTTGGCGCCAAAGGTACACTTGTCGTACCGGACTACAAGGCCGTTTTGTTGCAGGCGGTTGAGCACGATGCGCAGGTGACGGAGGTGTTCCTCTTTTGAGGAGAACACAAGTATGTCGTCCACATAACATACACAGAAAGGGAGGTCCCCTAAGATGCCATCCATGAGACGTTGAAACGTTGCCCCAGCATTACGAAGGCCAAAACAGGAGTAATTGAAGGTGTATGTGCCAAACGGAGTGGTGATGGCGGTCTTGGGGATGTCTTCTGGGTTCATAGGCACCTGATAATACCCCTTCAGGAGGTCGAGCGTAGAGAAACCCTTCGCTTTGTGCAGGTAGGAGGTTACATCGGCAATGTTTGGGAGGGGGTAGTGATCCGGTTCTGTTTGCATGTTCAGGCGCCTATAATCCCCGCACGGACGGAGGGAGCCGTCTTTCTTCAGAATGATGTGTAAGGGTGACGACCAAGGGCTGGAGGCCTTTTGGCAAAGGCCCATTTTCTCCATTTCGGCGAACGTCTGTTTAGCGGCTGCCAATCGTTCCGGTGCCAGACGTCTGAATTTTGCAAAGACTGGGGTCCCGTCGTCTTGATATGGTGATAAATACCGTGCTTACCAGGAACCGTGGGCGTTTGGCAAAGTTCTAGACGGAAAACTTCCGGGTACGACGTGAGGAGGTGGGCGTAGGCATCCGTGGGTGCACTGATGTGGAGAGCGAGGTTAGAGGGGGCGGGTTGAAGAGGTGTCGACAAGTACGAGTCTGCGTTGACCAATCGTCCGTGGGCGACATCGACCAGAAGGTGGAAATGAGAGAGGAAATCCGCACCGAGGATTGGCATTGTGACGTCAGCAACGAGAAACTTCCAATTGAATTTACCGTTTCCGAACGATAATGTGAGGTTCTCGTAACCGTAGGTGGGTATCGCAGATCCGTTGGCAGCTACCAAGCGAACGTCGGCAGATGTAGACAGACTACGTTGTGCCTTGAAGAGTTTCCTTGGCAAAAGAGAACGACAAGCACCCGTGTCTACCAAAAATCGCACGCCCGTTCCTGCCTCCTGTAAAAAGAACAGATTAGGAACATGGGAGGCCACCGCCACAAGCGATGGCCTGCTTACACGTTTTTTGGCCACTGACAATCTTTGGCACATTTCTTCGCGGTTGCCTCGAATCTGAAGGGGTAGTAGCAAAACTGCAGCGGATGGGAGGTAATAAGTGGCTGTAGAAGTAGTTCGTTGGGGCGCGAGCGATTGGTGGGTGGTGGGCGGCTTTGTCGCCGCTTCGGCACGTCACGGGGTAGGCGTGTATGTCCTACGGCATTCATGTCAGCTTCGGTTGACGTTGAATAGGCATCCTCGTCGTCAGGGGTGGAGGCGTTGATGGAGGTCTTGAAGTGGCTGTCCATAAGGGCGTCGGCTTTGGTCATCAAGTCCTTTATGGGTAAACTATCGACATCGGGTATGGCAGCGCGTACAGGTTCAGGTAAACGGCGTATCCAAAGGGCACGGAGTAGGTTCACCTCACAAGGAGAGCCGTCTGCGGCAGGTTGAAGGCGAGCGATACTGGTCATTTCCCTGAGGGCAAGCGAAGCCCTTTGGTCCCCCAACGGTTGTTGCGAGAGCTGAAAAAGCTTTGCTATACGGGCGGCTGGCGACGGCGAGTACTGCTGCAGAAGGTATGATTTGAGGGCGTCATACGCTATTGGGGTGTCTCCTTGTTCACAAAGCCAGTCGGATATTTCTGGGAAGGTGTCCTCGGGTATCGCCGCGAGAACATAATCCGCTTTGGTGGTTGAGCGAGTCACGCCCCTGATTCGAAAGTGGACTTCAGCGCGTTGAAACCAAGCAAACGCCTCTCCGGTGGCGAACGGTGAAAGTTTCAATGGGGCGGCCGCGGCGCCAACTGATGTAGTCTCCGTCATAGTACCAACGATGGAGGGGCGAGGGAGGTGGGGATGGAAGGCAGTGGGAGCGAGTCGACTTCCGGGGTCACCAATGTGACGGCGCCGAGTAAAGGTGTGAACTCAAAGGCAGATTGGAAACGACTGAGTTATATTAATGTGGAACACTCTCCTTATATACAAAACCTCAAGGCAACAGGACAGAACAAGTTCACAAGACAGACAATATCACAGAGGAAAAACCAGACATGAATTTTCATGTTCGCTTTAGTGCGAGGGAAGAGCGAAGATACAAGCATAATATATACAAAAGGAATTATGTACAATTGTGTGAAACACGGTTGGTACAACGTGTACTTAGAAAATGAGATAAAACTGTTTTTAGAGGAAGAATAAATATTGTTATAAATTACAAGAGATTTAACATAGAGAATGGAGAGATTTCCCACTCCCGAGCTATGTAATGAATGGGCAGTGACTGCTTTTCGTCTGAGTTAAAAGTTACAGAGCTTATTGCTCAATCTCTTCTGCATACCTAATTACATTCATGAGTGAATGATATCATGTATTAATAAAATGTATTCACTTTAATTACGTCCCATAATTTAACTATTCTTAAAGATCCCTCTGTTATTTCTTGAATTAGATTTACTGAAGCGACTTCGATACCGCTCACGGTAAAATATCAAATGTTATTGGTAAAAATAAGGTTGCTATTAAAAGAGTAAATTTTGTTCCAAGTATGGAATTCCATAACCTCATCCAGTTCAATCCTATTTTCCCAAATTAATTTTCACAAACTCTTTCTCGTCAATTTGCCAGTCACTGAAAGTAACAACCTATCTCATGATGCAAGAGCAGCAAGACAGCCAATATTCCTGTCACTCCTTTGTCCTTTCGGCCTGGAAATGCTGGACCGTTTGTCTTCTTCCTTTTTCCAGATTCCTATAAAACTCATTAAATTTTTGCTTCAGGGAAATCTGAAATCCCTAGAAGAATCTGCAGCAAGAAAAGATCTCTCCTTTATCCATAGGAGAAAGGAGAAGTTCAGAAAGATGCTTTCTGACTTTGTGATAATCTAACAGAGAGGTTATTTCGTTGGGGAAACTTTCAATCCCTGAAATGCTGCAGAATTCTTCGAAGATTTGGGGAAAGGAAAATTTATGCAAATTAGACTGAGCTTTTTATGAGTTATTTTAAGTGAATGATTTTCAAACTTATTTGCAGTTTATAGCAGCCTTCAGAGTTCAAGCCAAAATTTTCTGATATATATTTTTTTTTTTTTAATATCTACATAAATAATGGGTTATGTTAACTGTCTTCTTTATTTTTTTCGTATAGTTTCCATCTGAATACTTGGTCTTGTTGCAGAATATATAAGATAAACGAAAAGTTTAGACCGATTATGTCTTAAGTGATGAGAAAAGCGTCAAAATATGGTAATTTAGCAACAGGAAATTTGTGTTTCCTAAAACTCATATCAAAAGAGCAAGCGACAGATTTAAAGAGAAATAGGAGACTAAACTCGTTAAAAGATTTTGTTGAACAGTCTTATGTAAGTCGAGTGTATTAAGGATTTTAATAACTCTAAAGTTAAGATAAATTTCTCTGAACATTCTCTCTCCGTCAATAAATTGTGGAGAGTAAAATTTAGACTATAAATTTTTTTTCATGCCATAGGAATTTTTTACCACTTTAATTTCTATTTCTAGATAACGGAAGAACTTTTCATAATACAAAGGTGAAATGATTCAAAATTTACCTATCTTTCAAATTACTCCTAACATTAACATAATATTACATGTATATCACATAATAATTAATTCCTTAAGAATTTTTAAGGTTTTTCTCTTCGAATTATAAGATTTTCATAAAGCACATGGTATGAATTTCAGCAACATTACGTATTCCCTAAGAATAGCTTATTACAATTCTTGAATTACAAATTGGCTCTAAAATTGCTCTCTCGGTGAGAGAAACATATTTCGTGATTAAAATCAATGTAATGTTTCTGATAAATAGCGATAGATCATCCAAAAGTTATATATCAGAAATGCGTGAATTTAACTATATTACCTTCGCAGCATCCTATCAGAGCTTCAAAGATGACCCCTGATGTCCTTTCC
>NC_090728.1:141961553-141966553 GCF_036898095.1 Palaemon carinicauda
CCAGAACATATCGAAGTACCTGAAGCTCTCAAATCTACATTCCAGATAGAGTTAAAAAATCGCTACGAGATTCTTGGAAATTTAGAAGACCAAAACAGTAATGAAACTGATCTTGAAAACTTGAATAATAACATCATTATCCCCCTGAAAGAAGTAGCAAAGAAGTTCCAGGACACAAAACCCTCTGACAACAGCAAATTCTCGGAAAAGACAAAGAACCTCATGAAAAAACGGAGAAATCTCAAGCCCCCATCAACAGTAAGGGAGAAAATTAAAGCAGCAGAACTAAACAAAACTATACAGAAAAAGCAACGAGAAGACCTTCGCAATAGAACGACAAAAATAATTGAAGATGTCATCAAACAAGGCAGAGGGTTTAAAACAGCAAAAAGAAAACTCGGCCAAGGGAAGCTGCAATTCACTGGTGTGCTAGAAGAAGACGGATCCCTTACAACCAACTGGGATGGAATAGCTAAGCGAGCAAGAGAGTACTACCAAAAGCTTTACTCCTCAGAAAGACCTCGTTACCATCTTCGTGAAAGAGCAAATCAACACCCATCTCATCACTTTCCAGAGATCACAGCAGGCGAGGTGCGACTAGCTGTCAAGCAAATGAAGAAGGGGAAAGCACCGGGACCAGATAACATCACGTTAGACCTAATAGCAGATGCTGATGAGCCAATCCAGGTCAGACTGGCGAGACTATTCAATGAATGTCTGAAGAAGAGCAAAACGCCAGAAGAGTGGAATAAAGCTATCCTCATTCTACTCTACAAAAAGGCGACCCCAGGGACATGAACAACCAACGGCCAATCAGCCTCCTTAATGTTATTTATAAAATTTTCACCAAAGTTATTACCAACCGAATTGTAGGAAAGCTTGATGAAAATCAGCCAAGGGAACAAGCGGGCTTTAGAAGAGGCTACTCCACAATTGACCATCTACAAACAGTAAACCAAATCATTGAGAAAACAAATGAATATAAGATACCACTAGTAGTAGCACTTGTAGATTACACCAAAGCATTTGACTCGGTTGAAACTGAGGAGGTCATGTCAGCGCTGGAAGAACAGGGAGTTGACTCAGTTTACGTCAATGTACTCTGTCACATCTATGACCATGCAACATCATTTATTCGCCTCCACAAGGACTCTGAACCATTCCAACTCAAGAGAGGTGTCAGACAAGGTGACACTAGCTCACCCAAACTGTTTACTGCCTGCCTGGAGAGAGCTTTCCAACAACTCAACTGGCAAGAAAAAAGGAATAAAAATAGATGGAGAATATCTAAGTCACCTAAGATTTGCTGATGACATCATTATCATTGCTCACACCAAAGAAGAGCTTCAACTTATGCTCACCGAGCTAAATGAAGCAAGCAAATCAATTGGCCTCCACATGAACTTCCAAAAGACCAAAGTCATGAGCAATAAATATACTGAAAATGCAGATGACATACTTGAAATTGAAAACCAACAAATTGAGGAGGTGGACCACTACATCTACCTAGGACAACGAATCTCTCTACATGACGCCTGTAAAGAGAGCGAAATAAAAAGAAGAATAACCCTCGGTTGGCAAGCGTTTGGAAGAGCCAGTACAGTGTTAAAAAATAAGAAGATTCCTATCATCTTAAAAAGGAAAGTCTATGATCAGTGTATCCTCCCCACTGTCACCTATGGGGCCGAAACTTGGAATCTAACAAAAAAGCTTTCCTTTAAATTACGAACAATGCAGAGGGCACATGAGAGAATTATGCTAAATCTAACATGGAAGGATAGAAAAACAGCTAAATGGATACGTCAAAAAACTAAAGTAATGGATATCCTTGAAACCATCAGCAAGCTTAAATGGAAGTGGGCGGGGCACATTGCCAGGATGACAGACAACCAGTGGACATCACGAACAACCTTCTGGACACCCCGAGGATACACAAGAAACCGAGGAAGACAAAAAACCCGCTGGCGAGATGACTTAGACCAACATAAGCAACAGTGGCACAGAATAGCTTGCAATAGAAATCTGTGGAAGAACCTGGGGAAGGCCTACATCCAACAAAGGACTTTTGAAGGCTGAAATGATGATGATGATCACGCGAGCACATAATACAAGCTCTAAGCTTAGAGAGAAATTGAAATTTAATTTTCATTGAAATATTGATAAAATATGTAAATATGTCCTTTGGTAGATTATACTCTGACATACAAAAAGATTGCAGCCCAGCAAAGTGGTAATATATATATATATATATATATATATATATATATATATATATATATATATATATATATATATATATATATATATATATATATATATATATGTGTGTGTGTGTGTATGTGTGTGGGTGATTCTGTGAGTGTGTCTGTGAGTCTGTGTGTGTGCACTTATATATACATAGGTAAATAGCATATATACATTGATTGATACATCACAAAATAGTCTCCTGTATAATAGATACTGTATAACAAATAGCCAAACATCCTCTGTGGTACGGTATTATCATAGCATTTGGATTTTCCATTTTTTCCTTGTTTCGCTTTTATATACTTTTAATCATAGTAAAAAGAGACAGAAATCAGTTACAGTTTGTTAGGTATTGCTGATCCATCTAACATCCTCCCCAATTAAGGATTTCAACTATTCGATAAGAAGAAAGTTACCAACCTTTTTGAAATTGCATTTTATTCTCTCTCTCTCTCTCTCTCTCTCTCTCTCTCTCTCTCTCTCTCTCTCTCTCTCTCTCTCTCTCTCTCTCTCTCTCTCGTTAAAGCTTGGTTCTAATAAAACCTGAATTCTTGGTAAATCGATTCTTCGTTAAGCCATTATAAGAAGATTTAAGCAAATTATAGACCCGTGTTCCATATGGACTCTAACGATCTCTGTTCTGTCTCCCAGTTCTGAACCCGACTAAAGATCACATAGCAGCCACTAAAGAGTAATAGGCTTCACCGCCGAGTGTCAACTCAGAGTAAGAGTCGTTTCAGGAAATGGTTCGTTTAATCAGTGGTTTCAGTATCATTCTGACACCATTCGAAAGTGGAAGTCAATTTGCTTCGAGATTAGTTTGTAGAGGACAGATAAAAAGGCTACTGCGCCTGAATACACGTATACATACAAAATACAATTATATATATATATATATATATATATATATATATATATATATATATATATATATATATAAATATATATATATATATATATATATATATATATATATATATATATATATATATATATATATATATATATATATATATATATATATATATATATATATATATATATGTATGTATGTATGTATGTATATATATATAGCATGCATGCAGTATACTGTATGCATGCTATATATACGTATATATACGCATAGGGGAATATATTCATACTTGTTGAGGATGTATTGATATTATGTTTCTCCTATAAAATATCCTATAAAACGTTCTTAAAGAACTTGCTAGAACAGTTCCATAGAAACCCATCTGGGTCACAGATTCGAAATTACAGATTGTTTGGCCAAAGTTGTTATGAACAAGGGGTCTTCTGAAGGGAAATCTCCTGAACTATAGATCGGTGATGGTGATAGCTGTTTCTGAACATGTATTTCCATTAGATTAGAACACCAGAACAGTTATAAACCCTTCTGGATTAAACAACGTCTCCGGAAAAGATATAAAAAAAACATATGATTTATGAGACTCATCTGTGTTTGAGAGCTTTTTACTATATTTTCATGTATTATTAATATTATCATTATTTTTCAAGATATTATTATTATCATTATTATTATTATTATCATTATTATTATTATTATTATTATTTTTATTATTATTATTATTATTATTATTATTTTTATTATTATTAATATTATTATTAATAGCCAAGATACAACCTTAGCTCAAACAAAAAGGATGCTACATGTCTTAGCTTAGGCTCCAACTAATATAGCCATCAAGTGCGATTAGGAAATAGAGAAATAGCGAATAAACTTTATGTAAGAAATAATGACATTTAAAAAAATATATATTAAGATCAATAACAACTTTAAAGTCGATTAGTCTTATATAAGCTATGAAACAAGGCTTATGTCACCAACAAAATACATTTGCAACAAGTTTGAACATCTGAAGTTCTTCCGATTAAACCGCCTGATTAGGAAGATCACTCTACAATGTGGTCACAGTTGGAATTCAACTTCTAAAGTATTGTGTAGTATCAAGCCTTTTGATACAGAAGGTAAGATTTATAATTAACTGCACACTAGTACTACGTACTGGATTGTACAATTCTGGAAGATCTGAAATTAAAGGATAATCGGAATTATGAAAAATTTCTTGTAACAGCCACACAGAACTAACTGAATCAAGCTACCAGAAATTATTGTACAGATCAGTGATAAGGAATTTATTTGATAGCAAGTTTCTGTCCGGCAAAGTAAGATAAGAGTCAGCAGCTTAAGACCAGATAGGAGATGAATACTTGAAACATAGTAGAATTAAAGAATTTAGAAATTTTCTCTGGACAGATTGATCAGCAAAAATCTAAGTAAACAGTTTTTTTGTTCAAATTGAAATAAAATCACATATGATATTTTTCTAAAGTAAATTTGTAATCAAGATACACTTCTAAAATTCTGAATGTGTTGTATATAGTTAAAGAGAAACTGTAAATGCAAAGATCTGAATGTGATATGAGTCTCTCCTTGGCTTGCTTATACAATTAATCATAGGTATTAACTTCAATCACCATACTTTTCACCATAGACTAATTTTTCCTTGATCCATATTAAGAGATTCAGTGATCTGGGGTCTACATTCTGGAACTAGAATTGGTGCAAAAAAGAATTCCATCATCTGCAGGTGCAGCAAGTTTATTTTCTAGTGCCAACACCATATCATGTATATAATATATAAAAAGTAATGAGCCAAGAACACTGCCCTAAGGAACACCAGATATTAAATTTCTAAATTAATTATGGTACTCACAAACAACTAATCTGC
>NC_090728.1:141971553-141979053 GCF_036898095.1 Palaemon carinicauda
TAGTGTGCCTGAGTGTACCCTAAAGCAAGAGAACTCTAACCCAAGACAGTGGAATACCATTGTATAGAAGCTATGGCATTACCCAAGACTAAAGAACAATGGCTTGATTTTGATAAATCTTTGGATTGAGTCAATACGTTTCATATAAAATGATAAATTCCCATTGTCAAACCGCAGAGCACTGGTAAGGTTGACATATAACAACATCTACTAAAAAATAAGCGTTTATCTATCTACATATCAGCAATTCTATGTCCTGTTCATATCAACCGAAATCGTATTACTCAGGAGAGACCTGATTTTGTTTTACTTGATGATATTTAGCTTCCACCTCCCAGAATGTGGAGGAGTCATGACCCAGAAAACACGACGCAAATGTCAGCAATATATTTGAATATCATGTTTGTACTATAGCTTTATCTGTTCCAGACATTTAGCGCCGCTTTTGTGGAACTGACGGAAATAGATATTGGCCTCATCTTGCTATGGTTGACTTTGCAAAGCATTTTAATCTGTGCTGGCATTAGGAATTATCTACAGATTTCACGCAGTGTCATCGTTTTTATATGCAGCTTTCTTTTACTAAATTTACATTTAAGCGTCTTTGCAATTCAGTCTTCTGCTTAAAAAAAAATTGTATCTCACTTTTAGGAAAATCAAAATCATACATTTAAATTCGTGCAATTTTAAAATAATATCTTTGATAATCGGAGAATTCGAGTTCATTTTACTAAATATGATGAAAGTCCAATTTAAATCAGTAAGAACTGAAGTCTTAATCCTCATTGAATATTATCCTGCCTGTAACTAAAATTACGACCTTTTTTTATAGTCTAAGTTAAAAGAAGAGCATAGAATGATTATGAATACATTACCGAGAAGAGTTTTTAATTTGTTCGCGCTGCTGTCTTTCAAAAAAAAAAAAAAATATATATATATATATATATATATATATATATATATATATATTTATATATATATATATATTTATATATATATATATATATAATATATATATATATATATATATATATATATATATATATATATATATATATATATATCTTTCACGTTTTCTTATATTCAAATTATCTCACAATAATCGATCTTATACCTTGAAATGCTCTAAAGAATTCAGAAGACAATTGGACAACTTGTTTCTAAAACACCATTTTCAGTTACTTCAACTTAGTAAATAATTTATCATAAATATATATATATATATATATATATATATATATATATATATAATATATATATATATCCATATATATATATATATATATATATATATATATATATATATATATATAATATATATATATATATATATATATATAAGTATTATTGCCACAAAAGGAAAAATGAGAAGACTTGATTGAAGTTAGTACTTTCGTCCATTAGGGACATCAACAGACTGAACAACGAAAATACATATACAAAGACATCGTATTTATACAGGAGAAGGGGATACAACATCTGTCACTCTCTTAATAATTTCGGAAAAGTCCGATTTTAGGTTAAAGGATAATATTGGATTAACGGAAAACAGCCTCTGCTTAGATTCATATTTCTACCTTTGGTACAGGAGATTAGAAAGGATTCAACAATATTCCTTTGGAAATTGTCATTTATATGGATTATTCTATTCGCCTCTGACCATCCAGTTCTGTGACTTGACCCTAACCAAGGCATTATTAAGAGAACCCCTGGAGACGGCCACCTGATGCGGTTTTAATCTAACTGAGATACCTTTGGGTGCTTGTCCGACATAGAATAAGTTACACTCTGAACAAGGAATGCTATGTATCAAATTTTTATCATTTCCAGAACTATTCTTAATCAACATGTTTGTTAACGTACAATCATATTTAAACACTACCCCAATATCTACTTTTTCAAAAGGGGTATAACATCTAAAAAACAAACATGAAATGGCAAACAAAACATATTATTAATTGTTTCCTTCCTCTCGAACTGGACTCTATAAAATGTTTTCTTAGCCTTATTCATACATTTTTCAAAGAAATATTTGGGATAGAAAAGATTTGTTGCAATTTTTAAAATTTTAGTGAACTTGTCCTCAATGTACTCTGGGCTACAAATTCTAAATGCCCTAAGGTACATGGAGGAAAAAAACTGTATACTTTATATTTTTAGAGTGACCGGAGTGGAAATGTACATATGAAAAATTATTGGTAGGCTCTCTATATATGGAAAACTTAAATTTATCTGTTTAACTATTAAAACGTCTAAAAATGGGGTAGGGTTATTTTCTTTAAGTTTTTATTAAAATCTTTGATGACATCGTCTAAGGGATTAACTCTTAATTTTATGTAAGTGGAAATATCTGATAAAAGTACATACATTAATATAAGATGTTTCCACTAACATAAAATTAAGAGTTAATCCTTTAGACGATGTCATCAAAGATTTTAATGAAAACTTAAAACCTATCTTAAAACAAGAAAAATCCTTAATTGATGCCTTTATGCTTGCCTTATTTGTATGGTTTAATTAAAACCCATAAAACAGGAAATCAAATCAGACCAATTATCAGTGCTACAGGTTCTAAACCTTTTATAATAATAATAATAATAATGATAATTATTATTATTATTATTATTATTATTATTATTATTATTATTATTATTAACCTACAACCCAAGTTGGAAAAGCAGGATGCTATAAGCCCAGGGTCCCCATAAATGAAAATAACCGAGTGAGGAAAAGAAACAAGGGAAAATAAAATATTTTAAGACCAATAACAACATTAAAATAAACATTTCGTATATAAACTATAAAAGCTTTAACAAAAAAAAGAGGAAGAGAAATTAGATAGAATAGTGTGCCCGAGAGTACCCTCAAGCAAGAGAACTCCAACCCAAGACAGTGGAAGACCATGGTACAGAGGTTATGGCACTACCCAAGACTAGAGATAAACTCCATGATTGGTGAGCATTCCGTAGAGAGAGAGAGAGAGAGAGAGAGAGAGAGAGAGAGAGAGAGAGAGAGAGAGAGAGAGAGAGAGAGAAGTTAAAAGTATTATTCCTCTAATTCATTGAAGCCAATATTCTTCCCTATTGCTGTGATAGAGAAGATTAATAGAGATTTTTTGTTATATACATTTGTTATAGATAGTATTTTATGCTTAGATAATTTTGTGCCTGATTTTATTTCATTTTAATAGATACAAATATTACACCTACACCTCTTGTTACCCCGAAACGGAGAAACTAATGATAAATTTAAGACTTAATTATAAATACTATTAATTATTGCGGTGTTACAACCAAGGAAGAATAGAAGTAAAATATCTTTTCATCTTTGCAATCCTCAAGATTCCGTAAAATCTTATCCTTAAATTTCTTAATGGAAGTAAGATCTTCGAAATCGTTCCTTTCATTATGCAGATTAGAATTTCAAATGCCAGCTGAAGTCGACCGACCATCTAAAAGAACGGATTTTAGTGAATTTTCATAAATTTTAATCGATGAAATAATGGAGCGAGGACTACCAAATTAATTGGGAATATCAGAAATATATGTATATTAAACTATTTAAGAAAGTTTATTTTTTTAAGAAAGATTATTCATGTTACAATCCACTAATCATGTAGTCTAATTTTCAGTAATCGTGGATTATCACGCGAGCAATTTTAAAGCTTGGCTGAAATAAAACCTGAGTTTTTGGTGAACCAGTTCTTTTTTCACCGATTATAAAAGATTAAAGCAAAGTATGGATCCCTGCTCCTCGTGGACTAATGATCTCTGTACTAAAGATCACATAGCAATCACTGAAGAGTAATTGGATTTAACAGCGAGTGTCAACTCTGAGTAATAGTTGCGTCAGGAAATGGTTCATCGGAGGACTCGGGATTATTCTGACACCATTCGAAAGTGGAAGTCAATTTAACACTAAACAAGATAAGATATATTTCCATACACAATAATCATTTGTTTGGAGGTGATTTTGGGGAACAAAAAAATCTAATGCGTGAATACACCTATATACACAGCAATGCACTTATGTGCACACGCACACACACGAACACACACATGTACGAGTATATATATATATATATATATATATATATATATATATATATATATATATATATATATATATTTTATATATATATATATATATATATATATATATATATATGTGTGTGTGTGTGTGTGTGTGTGTGTGTGTGTGTATATATAGAGGAATATACTAATAATTTGTAAAGGTATCTTGGTATCGTGTCTCACTATTTTAATGCGTTGTGTCAGGACATGTAGTGTGTCCAATCAGTTTTACTAGAAATTGTCGAATAGAGTACAAGTTCTCAGAGAACTTGTGAACAGTTCCATCGAAACCCATCTGGTTCACAGATTCGAAATTACAGACTGGTTGGCCAAAGTTGTTACGAACAAAGGGTCTTCTGAAGGGAACATCTCGGTGGTTTTAATAACTATTTCTGAACATACAATGTATTTCCAATAGGTTAAGAACACCATAGAAGTTATGGACACTTGGGTATTTTATATTTCATTTAACTGCCATGTGAACAAAAAGAAAAAATAAAGCAAAGTAGGTGTTATGTAAAGCTTGTCAATAAGCACTTGAATTCACTTCAATTAATCTTGCCTGCGAGTTGATGTGATTATGATTTTCGGTTATTATAGTTCTGTTGCAAGTTAAATAACTCTGAAAATGGGCGACATTTTAAATGTTTTTTTTTTTAAATTGGTGACATTTTAAATGTTCTTATAGAGATTAATTATTATAGTTGTATGTAGAAAAAAAAAAAAAACGTTTCGTTGATAGCATCTATTGTATTCACTTAATAGTTGACGTATTTTTTTTTTTTTTAGATTATTGATATATAATAATCTCATATGAAATTTTGATGCTATTTTCTTATAAAAAGGTTTCATTTGGTAAACCAAACTTCGTTCATTATTCATATTTGAAAGAGATGATTAAAGTGACTGAATAAAATATCCACACCATTCTGATGTAAATACTCCTTTCCAAAAGTTTCCTTCTATCTATCTTGTTTTCTACTTATGCACTGAAATTTTGTATTGAATATACTGATAATTTCATTTCGATATGTGGTAAGACTTTGTCTCTAATGACTAAACCAAGTACAAATCATCTTTCAAATGTTTTACGGATGAAGAAAGTAACAGCAGAATAACTGTTTCAATTGGGCTCTGTCGTCTTCATCAATTAACCTAATTGAAGAGGGAAACAAGTTGAAACTATAAGTGTTCTCAATAGGGAAAATAGCCTTGGTCTGGCGTACCCTGATTAGGCAGAATTTTAATTTTAATGTTAAATTTTAATGTTGCAGCCAAGGAAAATCATCTCATAATTTGGTGTTACGAAATAAGTTGCCTGTAAATTCACGCATTTCTGATAGTAAAGTGAATAACCCACATAAATTTATTGAAAGCAGAACGATAAATACGTTTAATTTAAATAAAATAGCATTTAAAACTCCCGTTAAAAGTATTCACGAGTCAATATATTTTTTACTTAAAAACATATTTAGATAAATAGTAAAAATTGCAATTGTAAATACAGTATATGTAAAATAAGAATTATTCATGTAAATATACGGTGATGTATATATGTTATAAATTGTGAGATTATGCATGTGTATTTCATAATAATAATAAAAAAAAAAAAATTGAGTCACGAAACAAGTTTATTCCTCTTCGTAAGGTGGCGCTTTTGGAGAGCTAATGAGTAACTTATGAAGTGTTTAAAGAGTCATTGTGAATTACATTTGAGTTGCCCTTATGCCTAATCTGTACCTATAGATTTAAAATAATATACGCTCCTTTCAATACTTCAAATAAGACTATTTAATACACAGTTGATAATACGTTGAAAGTTATGAGGACCTAATAGAAGCAGATATCAGCAAATATTATGCCAGGGTATGATATATTTTTTTTAATATTAGCAATACAGACACGGTTAATAAGGAAAACAATAAGTAGTATGGGAGATGAAATCTGGTAAAATTCATATTTGCCAGACATTTTCTGTTGGAATTAAAATTTTCCTCGAAAACTCTCCTCACTTTAATGCAGTAATAAGCTCTCCCCCCCCTCTCTCTCTCTCTCTCTCTCTCTCTCTCTCTCTCTCTCTCTCTCTCTCTCTCTCTCTCTCTCTCTCTTAGCTCGCATGTCTACAGAACAAATTTAATGTGACGAAATTGTTATAAATCTTATAACAAGAATCAATATTCTGTTAGAATTTCTAAGATGACGGTTGGTAGGCCAGATATAGGCCATCATTTAGCATAGGCTCAATGGAAAATAGAAAGATAAATGTAACAAAGATTTTATTTAATTCCGTTGGATGCAATATAATGCAAAATTCTCGTTCTGTAACATTCATTGTAACATTCATTGTTTTATCTCATTTTAATTTGTTAAAAGAAAAAATCTAGGAGGAGCTACTACCGTTAGTGAGTTATTGGGTCCTTTGACTGGCCAGACAGTAATACATTGGATTCCTCTAGCTGGTTACGGCTCATTTTGTTTTTGCTCACATTTACATCGAATAGTCTGGCCTATTCTTTCAACATTCTTGCTCTCTCCTCATACACCTCAAAACGCTGAGATTACCAAATAATTCTTCGGTATTCAAGGAGTTTAACTATTATTATTATTATTATTATTATTATTATTATTATTATTATTATTATTATTACAAGCCAAGTTATATCCCTAGTTGGAAAAGCAGGATGCTATAAGCCCAAGCTTTCTAACAGGGTAAAACAGCCCAGTGAGGAGAGGAAATAAGGAAATACATCAAATACAAGAGAAGTAATAAACAATCAAAATAGATTATTTTAATAAGAGCAACAAAGTTGTTACTCTTATTATATTACATATTTTATATCTAAACTATAAAAACTTCAAAACAAACAAAAGGAAGAGAAATAAGATAAAAGTGCGTGCCCGAGTATAACGTTACGCAAGAGAACTTTAATCAAAGACAGTGGAAGGCCATGGTACAGAGGCTATGGCACTACCCCAGACTAGAGAATAAGGGTTACATTGTAGTAGTTAACTCCTTAAGCGAAGAAAAATTGTTTGGTAATATCGGTGTTGTCAGGTGAAAGAGGACAGAGGAGAATGTGGATAGAATAGGCCAGACTATTCTGTGTATGTGCAGGCAAAGACAAAATGAGCCGTAACTAGAGAGAGGGTCTAATGCAGTACTGTCTGGCCAGTCAAAGGCCCTAACAACTCTCTATTGGTAGTATCTTAATGGGTGGCTGGTGACCTAGCCAACCTACTACCTACTACCTGCACTATAATTGTTCAGTGGGTACTTTCCTCTTTGTAAGGGTAGACAAGACTCTTTTGCTATGGTAAGCAGCACTTCTAGGAGAAGGACACCTC
Organism: Palaemon carinicauda; assembly: GCF_036898095.1. Taxonomy (NCBI): domain Eukaryota; kingdom Metazoa; phylum Arthropoda; class Malacostraca; order Decapoda; family Palaemonidae; genus Palaemon; species Palaemon carinicauda. The sequence continues at coordinate 141,978,972 of NC_090728.1, forward strand.
AAAATCAAATTATCGTTCTCTAGTCTTAGGCACTGTCATAGCCTCTGTACCATGGCCTTCCGCTGTCTTGGATTAGAGTTCT
>NC_090728.1:141986553-141991553 GCF_036898095.1 Palaemon carinicauda
TAAAAGTTCATGAGGTATAAAATTAAATTCAATTTTAGTGAATTAGACTTTTGTTATATTTAGTAAAGTAAACTCTCCGATTAACAAAGTTATTAATTTAAAGTTGCACGAATTGAAATTTATGATTTTGACTTTCTAAAAGTGAGATCAAATTACCCTTAAGCAAAAAACTAATCGCAAAGAAGCTTAAACCTAAATTTGCGGAATGAAAGTTGCTTAGAAAAGCGATGACACCGCATGGAACGGATTAAAATTATTTGCAATGGCAATCAGTGCAAGATGAGTCTATTTCCGTCAGTTTAAGCACAAGTGGCGCTTAATGTCTGGAACAGAAGAAGGGTATACAAACGTGAGACTCAAATATATCGTTGATATTTGCATCGTTTTTTCTGGGTCATGACTCGTCCACTGTCTGGGAGGTGGAAGCTAAAAGTCGACAAGTAAAACAAAATCAGGTCTTTCCTGAATAAAAGGTTGTAGATTTTTATGAACAAGACATTTGAGCGTGGAGAGAATAGAAATATTTGACCTTGATAGATAGATAGTAGATGTTATAATATGTTAACCTAATCAATACTCTGCGGTTTGATAATTGGGATTTATCATTTTAAATGAAACCTATTGACTTATTCCCAAGGTAGCATTTGGAATTTAGCAAACTTTCCTTGTTACTTGCTTTTTACTTAATACATATTTACTAGAGAATATATTTGATTAATTTAATAACATTTTATCATATATAATCAATTGCTTTAATAGGAAATAAACTCGGATCCATATAATTTTTGTAATTAACACACAGCACAATCAACTGCCATTAAGCATGATTGCTTTGGGCGATATTAGGTTTTATGATAGGAGAATGTAAATCAGAGTAGTTGTACTTTTTAACGGAACTTTTATATAGGTAACATAATAAAAGACGTCAAAGTGGCTAAGTAAAGTTGGCTGAAAGCGGAAATGTTAATGCTTCGACATATAAGAATTTTCCTTCAATGAAAACTAAATTTGCTCCACGCATAACTCTGATAACCTTCTTCCGGTATTGTATTTATTATTTTGCTACTTATGACAATTAGTTCAGGGTAAAACGTAAAAACAAATATGAAAAACGTTTCATAATGTTTCATTGGTTCTCATTTTTTCAATGAGTTCCTTTGAAGGTAAAATTTTAATCGATCGCAATATGTGAAAAGAGGGAAAAAATAAGAAATTATCAAATCTAAGACGTCAAATTAGCGATGAAGGGATAACATTCATGTCTCAAAAATTTCTTTCATCAGACTCAAAGTAATAAATTTCCTTTACAGAGGTAAATTGTGTGTTGTAAATTGTGTGTTGCTATTCTTTTCAGTCAATACAAAGTAAAACTGAGCACTGTAATTTTACACTGTACGGGTACAGTGGTTTTAAATATGACTAACATTTTCTTTAAAAATTGGTTGTCATAAAAAAATGCTTTTCATCCAAGATTGAAACCTCCAAATGCTTTAATTTCATCAACTTCATTATCATTATCATGTCATCTTTTGATTTTATATGATAATGCATTGCCGAAAAAAGACAAAGACGTTGTGTGTGATACCAATCTCCAATTATATTTCATGTTACTATAATTGGAAACCCAATTATTCCTTTAAGCCTATTGTTTTACTTGTGATAGTTGATATATCAGTTTCAGGGAATAAAAAGTGAAGGGTAATAGACAAGAATCTGTTTAAATAGTTGTGATGAAATTAATAGATGATGCTCGTGATTTACCCATGATCTTGAATTTTAAGTAACAAGTCTATATACCAATTTGCTTATACCACCACCGAAATGAACAAAGAAGTAATTTTGACAATTATCGAGAAAGATATTTGGTCAGAAACTCCCTAAGGCTAATGTAAATCATGTATGAATCATTCTTTTGCGCTTTATTGCAGCCTGAGATACGTTAGGTTGGCCAGGGCACAAGCCACCCGTTGAGATTCTACCACTAGAGAGTTATGGGTTTTTTTGAGTGGCCAGACAGTACTAAACTCTCTCTTGTTACGGTTCATTTTCCTTTTGCCTACACACACACACTGAATAGTCTGGCCTATTCTTTACATATTCTCCTCTGTCCTCATACACCTAATAACACAGATTACAAACCAATTCTTCTTCACTCAAGAGGTTAGCTACTGCACTGTAATTGTTCAGTGGCCACTTCCCTCTTGGTAAAGGTAGAAGAGAATCTTTAGCTATGGTAAGCAGCTCTTCTAAGATAAGGTAGCTCCAAAATCAAACCATTGTTCTCTAGTCTTGGGTAGTGCCATATCCTCTGTACCATGGGCTTCCACTGTGTTGGGTTAGAGTTCTCTTGCTTGAGGGTACACTCGAGCACACTCTTCTATCTAATTTCTCTTCCTCTTGTTTTGTTAAAGTTTTTATAATTTGTATAGGAGATATTTATTTTAATAATAATAATAATAATAATAATAATAATAATAATAATAATATAAAATAAATAAATAATTTAGCTTATCTTTCCTGTTTAGAGAACGAAGAAAAACAATATTTGAAACTGGATGTTAGGTTTTAGCAAGGAAAAGAAATTTACTCAAATGCAGTTAGGTATTTGGGTTCATAAAAAAAAAACATAAAGAAATATAAAGAAAATGTGTCTACCTTTAGTTACAAGAAAGAAGAAAACCCTTATCACGGTTTAAGGAGTTGAAAATTGCCTCGTTAGGACAGGATAAAATCAGACTGTTTAAAACGTTATATTGAATTCAAAGGTTGGAATATTTAAGGAAGGCCACGAGGCGTAAAAAGAAATTAACTATCCCAAAGCAAAAGAAAATGGAAAAGTGAAAAAGCTTTCAGGAATGAACCTTAATTAGTCAATGTTTTCGTATTAATTCGGTTTATTATCGTTCAATCTTCGATGTTGCAACTTGGGATGATCTTCGAAGGTCATCTGGGGTCATCTTCGAAGCTCTGATAGGAAGTTGCGAACGTGGTGTAGTCAAATTCACGCATTTCTGATAAATAAATTTTGAATTAACCATCGCTTTTTATCAAAACAGTCACTTTGATTTTAATCACGAAATATGATTCCCTCACACACACACACACACACACACACACACAGAAAGACACGCACAGAGAGAGAGAGAGAGAGAGAGAGAGAGAGAGAGAGAGAGAGAGAGAGAGAGAAAGATCAATTTTAAAACCAATGCGTAATTCAAGAATTGTAATTGATGGTCCATATGGAATACGTGATGTTGCTTAAATGCATATTCGGTTTTTTATGAAAATCCAATTATGATAAAAGAGAGAAAACATAAAAACTCCTAAGGAATCAATTAGTGAGATTTATTAACGAGCTAAAGTTACGAGGGATTTGGAAAATAGGTAGATTCGAGAAAAATGTTCCTTTATATTAAGAATTGTTCATCCGTTATCAATAAGAAAAAATTAAAATGATGAAAATTCTCAGTAGCATAAAAGAAAGATCGAAACATTGTTCGATCTAAATTTTGTTGTCCATAATTTATTAATGGAGAAAAAACTTTCAGTGAAATTTATTTTAACTTTAGAGTTGTTATTCAAATTTCTAACAGGCTCAGCTGACGTATGATTGTGTTAAACGTTAATCTCAATGAGAAAGAATTCGCAAAGCAAAATTTTGTGTTGAACTCTAAAGGCAGCTATAAACTGCAAATTACAGTTTTAATAACATTCACTTAAAATACCTTATAATTGGCTTAGTCTAATTTGCATAAATTTCTATTTCCAAGAAATATTCGAAGAATTCTGCAGCATTTCAGAGATTTAAGGTTTCGCCATTGAAATGGTCTCTTCGTTAGACTACCACAAAGCCAGCTAGCAGCTTTCTGAACTTCCCCTTTCTCCTATGGAAAAAGGAGATATCTTTTTATGCCACAGAATCTTCTAGGAATTCCAGATTTCCCTGATGCAAAAGGAATCTGGAAAAAAGGGTGAAGGCAAACAGTCTAGCATTTCCAGGCATAGAGGACAAAGGAGTGACAGGAATATTAACTGTCTTTTATCCTCAGAAAGGATGTCACTTTCAGTGATTGATGGATTGACGAGAAAGGGTTTGAGAAAGTAAGTTAGGGAAAATAGGATTGAACTGGATGATGTTATAGAATTCCTTACTTGGAAAGAGTAGTTACCAGCAAATTTACTCTACTGATATCAACCTTATTTTTCGCAATAACATTTGAATTTTGAGGGTATGTCATCTCGTAGTCTCTCCAGTATATCCTATTCAGAAATAAAAAAGGGGAATCTTTAAAAATTAGTCGAATTACAGAAATATATTCTCTTAGTACACATACATATTATTCATTCATGGGAAGGAAATGAGATATATAGAAATGTTTTAGCAATATCTTCTGCATCCATTCAAAAGCTATCACTACAATTGAGGAACTTCAAACTCAAACAAAAAACGCCATTTACCTATTCATTACATAGCTCGCAAGGGGAAAATATTTCAGTTCTCTATATTAAATATCTTGTAGTTTATAATAGGTTTTGTTCATTCCCCCCAAAAAACAATTTTTTCATCATCATTTCTAAATACAGATGAAACAAAAATCCCTTTAGGGTCATATAACTGAAATTTGCATATATCTAATCAACGTTATACATTGTTATTCATTGCACACTAAACTCCCATTTCCTATACAAAACCCACCTCTCTGTTATTAAACTCCTGGCCATTATAGTCATACAAAACTACATATACGGTTTTTATTAATGAAAAGTCATATTCCTCCATTTTTGTTCAACAACGTAATAAGCCCCAGTAACCGTAGTTACGTAGTTAATACACTTAATTACTCACTTTTCCTCTTGCATAATCTAAAACTCCACCTTCTCCAAAATAGGAATGTATAAAGCTGTCTAATAAAATGTACTACCAATTAATTAAATCTCATAGTATGCATCTATAAAAGATTAATGAATATCAGTTTGTTGTGAAATTCCAATATCTCTCT
>NC_090728.1:141999053-142004053 GCF_036898095.1 Palaemon carinicauda
CTCTTTTCTCTCTCGTGAAAATGTAATTTCACTATTTCATTCAAAACATACAGCTTCAATTAAAACTCAAGACCTTCCAACTTTCAAGGTTTAATCTCTGAACATTCTTCAGCTTTCAGAGTCCTGACGATATTAATATTCTCAATGTTTCAGTAACTATCCATTTCAGAGATTGGTGTATCGTGACACCCACCCACCAAAAAAAAAAAAAAAAAAAATAAGAAAATATTCAACAGCATTTTTCAGTTTTACCAAGAGATTTTAGCAAATCGTCGACATAATGGAGATTCATTTAATGCATTTCCACGGAATAGACGCATTGCATAAGATAGCTTTACAACGTAAATTAAAACTAAAACTTTCCAGAATGAGAAAAGTTGAAATGTTTTAATTTATTAAAGAGAATCGACATGATCTAAATTAGAATTCTTTTTCAATTATTATGATAAAAGTCATGCCATTAAAAATGTTGGATTTGTTCTGATTCTGTTCCTCTGACCTTCCGTAATATCATCTGCATTACGTCATGATAGGATTTCAAACGTGTATAGCAGTATAATTTAATTATCCCAGAGTGGTTACACTAATTAAATCATTTCATTTCCTCATATTCAAATCCTGTATATCACGTAAGTTAGTAGTTCATTAAAATCTCTTTCTGTTCTATGATTATCGTGTAAACTTGAACCGTGTATCAGTTTCAGAACATAAATGCATCAGCATTTGCAATTAAGAGCATAATTGTTCTCATATTAACTAGGATTTGATAACACAAGTGGAAAATATGGATTTATGAAAACGAGCGGAAAATATAGATTAAAAGTTACAGTTGAAAAAATCTTAACAGAAATAGATTCATGGCATTCAGTGATAGAATTAAGCCTTTCCTCTATAATATTTTTCAATGATAATTATGATAATATCCTCTAAAGTGTACTTGATTATACGATGATTAATTTGTATTTTCATAGTAGTGTTATGTGAGCATAGATACGCCATACAGAAGCGATTCTAAAACAATTATTTTTACAATTATGTAAAGTCCTTGGTAGAATCTTTGACGAATGTTTTCAATCTCTGGGAGCTGCATTCCCTAACTAATCCTTTCTTAGGTGATTTCCCGAAATTCCTATGGATATATTTATTTTCTGATTGATTGACAACTTTAGACTGGCCTCACTGCAACAATGGTTATCGAAGCTAATTCAGTCTTTAGTTATTGACAATTTTGATATGATTTTACCATCCAGAAAAACACGAATTTCCACGGTAAAATTTTAAATTTCGCCTTACATTTAAGAAGATTTACATTATTTTACTCTAAATAATTCAAGTTATAGTCATTCTATCTCGTTATAACACTCTCGATGCTTATCAGAGGAATGTTAAAACTATTCATATGAAATCTGTTTAAAATCGGAAAACATTATTTTTACTTGTTTTAACAACTAACTACTCGTTATGGAAAATTTATACGTGTCAACTACTTCAAAAGGAACACTTATTTTAAACTATCAACTATGACAACTCTGTAACCAGGATGGTGTTCCAGACACTCACTCACAAAATGCCTTTATAGAGTAACAGTTGTAGAGCCATAATTATAAACAATCCAAATTGGACGATGGGTTTGTCGGTATTTCTGATACTATAAGAATAAAAAAAAAAGAAAAAAAAAAAGATATATTAAAAGCATATTCATAAGCAATGACTAGTGTGTTGTATTTGTTGATCGTATGATTTAATCACCATTATCCAAGTGGAAAGAAATAGCGTTTAATGGAGAAAAAAAAATCGACATTAGATATAGAGTTTTGAAAAAGTTTTCTCATAAAAGTCCCGAAAGTTTCAGAAAACTAATTAAGACCAAAGAACAATATTTCCATACAAAAAGCCTATATCTCTGGCTAATGATGCTTATAGTAGCATTTGGAAGAGAGAAGAGAACAGATTTTCTTGTAGATTCTTTAAATTTTATTCCTTTGAAACAAACATACCGTATTTGCTTGAAGTAATCATCGAATAATATTTCATTAATGTAACAACCTACTATAGAGGGATACAGTATTTATTAAAAATATTAGAATTCATGTATATAATTAGAATGAGGTACAATAACGACCAATTGATCAAGAACTGTTCATTGAATTAAAGTTTTATTTTATTTACCTAACATGATTGGCAAGGCCAACTCACTGTAACATTGAATGCCCCGGTAAATGATATTTCAGTGAATGCATAGCATTATTAAAGATTGAAGAATTGATTAAAACCAGGGATGCAATGGGAATTGATAAAGTATATCCGATATTACTGTATATACTGTACTAAGATCTAAACAAAATTATTATAATTAGTTCTCATTTTAATTTCCTTTCTAAAGTCCTAAAACGTATCTGTTAAATTCCTACATGCTTTTCTCGCTTAGTTCTATTTTATATGCAAAGGCAGCATTAGTGTTTTTGTTTTTTTTTTTCTGGGAGTAAACATCGGACAAACAGCGTATACGACTAGAAAATAATGCAAATCTGGTGGTATAACAAAAGCCACCACTGAGCAAGCGTGCAATGTTAATGGCATTTATCAAGTGTACCAAAAAGATAATATTAACTTTAGGAATCTTGACATTATCTTTCTGTATATATATACATATATATATATATATATATATATATATATATATATATATATATATATATATATATATATATATATATAGAGTGTGGTGTATTCGTCATTATGCATACTGTACATTTAATACAATTTTGTCCATCCTCAAAAAAAATCATGTACATACCTGTATATATTCCATGGGCTCTTTTTAGGATGTAAGAATGAGGACCTCATACACTAACCTGAAATAAAGAAAATTATCATATTTATTATTTCCATATGTTGTTGTTTTGCTCATATATTACTTCATACTTTAAATAAATACCGCTTACTATTTTCGTTCTACATAAAAAACAATGTTTATTCATCAGCTGTTTCCTTTAGAGACCATGCTAAAGTATTTAAATAATTTTGAATTATTTTATTACTTTGGGAAACTTCAAGAATAGAATTCGCTTATGGAATATTATTTATGAATATTTTAATATTTTCAAGAAGGAGAGAGAGTTCTGCTTCTAATATTAACCTTTTCAGAATGATTTTGAATATATACAGCAAGTCCTCCTAGGCCTGTTGACTCAAAGGGCTTCTGTTTGATTTTGCCAGTCATCTCCATCTTGAGCTTTTAAATCAATTCTTCTCCACTCATCATCTCCTACTTCACGCTTCATAGTCCTCAGCCTTGCAGGCCTGGGTCTTCCAAATATTCTAAGGCCTTGTGGAGCCCAGATGAAAGTCTGGTGTAATAATCTCTCTTGGGGAGTGCGAAGAGCATGCCCAAACCATCTCCATTTACCCCTCATCGTGATCTCATCAACATATAGCACTCGAATAAGCTCTCTTATAGTTTCATTTCTAATTCTGTCCTACCATTTAACTCTAAATATTCTTCTGAGGGCTTTGTTCTCAAATCTACAAAATCTGTTGGATATTGTACCATTGTCATACCACGGCTCATATCCATACAGTGACACCAATCTCACTAAACTGATATATAACCTGATTTTTATTTGTAATTACAGGCGATTTGATTTCCAAATTTTTCTTGACCTAGCCATGATATGATTTGCTTATTTTTAAATCTTTCATTAAACTCAAATTCTAAAGATCCTGTATCAGAGATCACAGTTCCTAGATATCTAAATGATTCCTCCTCGTTAATCCTTCCTCCTTCCAATGATATTTGAAATTCCATTGAACATTCCATTCTCATCATCTCTACCTTTCTTCTATTTATCTTGAGCCCAACCTCATGTGATATTTCATGCATTCTAGTAAACAAGCTTTGCAAATCCTATGGTGCTTTGCTAATAAGAACAGCGTCATCATCATACTCTAGGTCTGTTAATTTCCTGTTCCAAATCCAGTCAAATCCATTGCCAACCGGTTCAAGTATTACAATATACAGTACAGTATATATATATATATATATATATATATATATATATATATATATATATATATATATATATATATATATATATATATATATATATATATATATATATATATATATATATATATGTATGTATAGATAGATAGATAGATAGATAGATATATAGATTGATAGATATTTAGATAGATAGATATGTGTGTTTTACGTATCCTATCACTTAATTTATCTACTTATTTGCTGATTGATCTCTTATACTAATGACACACTCACGAGATCCTATTAGCTATTATGAAATGATAATAAATCTATATAGATTACGGGTGTTAAATTTGCAACAATAACACAAAGACCACACAAGCATCGTTTACTTGAGGGAAAGTTATTTTACGAACGGTAACATAATGAAGTTTTTTTTTTCCATGTACATTTTTCTCATGAAAACTCCTGACATGTATTGCTCCAGGAAGCTTCACGTTTCATCCAAAATGGAATTATTTCCTTGGGTAAAACGTAACACAGTAAGCGATGTTCGCTAGACTTTCTCAATTAGAACAATGTTTCGAAACTATCTTCCTTTATCCTGAGGTTCTGAAAGTACGGGCGTTCACTTTACTGTGGGTTATTACTTAAAAGAGTAAAAAATATCAAAACATTCTCCTATATTTACTATTTTCCCATACTCCCAGGCTGCGGAGCCGTGTTCTCTCTCTCTCTCTCTCTCTCTCTCTCTCTCTCTCTCTCTCTCTCTCTCTCTCTCTCTCTCTCTCTCTCTCTCATCAAAGATTTTTAGTTTTGAATGATATAATAATATTTTTATAAATTGTCAAGGATCTGGAGTATTTAAAAAAAAAAAAAAAGAGGTTTTCCATTAAAAATACAGGAAAATTTAATTTCCCTCAATAATCTTTAAGATTATAACAGATATATTCGTCTATATCGTAGACAGAAGACATCGAATCCTAAAATAATACCTGAACCTATCATCAAAAGT